>NC_051180.1:82928164-83228164 GCF_013339695.2 Rhipicephalus sanguineus
ACTGGGCCCGCCCGGGCGCTCGCTAAAACGTCAACAGGCGGTGCTTCTGGGCGCGGCATTTGGCCAGCGCGATTCCGAGAAATCGTAGGTGCGGTAAATCGACAGCTGGCGATGTGAGGAAGGTGTTTGCACCTGCGACAAAGAAACAGACCACATTTCGTGGACGGATGACTCGGATGTAACATTGTGACACCCACTCTGTTACCTTAGATATGCGCAAAGGTGCCTTGAACCTCCGAGAGTTTCAAAACGAAGCGTCCTTCGTTATCGTGCCACAAAGAGCTACACTGCTAATGCGAACGAGACCGTGCGCCGTGCATATGCTGCTGCTGCTGCTGCTGCTGCTGTTGCTGCTGCTGCTGCTGCAACATCGCTAACTCAAACAAGCGTCAAGTCATTTATATTTCAGCAGTGTGTTGAATATGCAGGCTTTTTATTTCTCATTTGTTCGGGGTATATGTGTTGCCTGGTTCCCGTCTCGCGTGTCCGTGTTTGCACGCCCTATTTGTCTTCCACGATTTAATGTGGCGATTTCGCAACAACGCTGCTTCTTTATGCGTGGGGATGTTTGTTACGTACCATTGCAACCTTCTATACAGCAGTCCTGCTGCCGCATCTCGCGAGTAAACTAGAAGGAACTTAAATACTACGCAAACATACAAATTGAATAAGACTTCACGGAACTTCATGTGTTTCAGTACATTGCCGTAGTCACCATGGAGCGAATATATAGTTGGAGGAGGTAGAAACTCCCTGGAAATTTTTTGTTTGTGTTTGTATGGATACATTTGCCCATACAAGCACACACGCACATACATATAAAGAATGGGGCATAGGATGCGACCGCCCCCCCCCCCCCCCCCCAAACGAAATAAAATCCTCGTTACGCCCCTCTTTCCGTAAAAGGTTTTGTCGGATCATTAACTGCAGAACTCCGCGGTTGAGTGAGACGAGTTTTGTGTGAAAGGGCGCCAATTTTTCGAAATAATTACGTCCACCAGATTTCTTCCCATTCATAGAGACATTGTTACAGGGTTCGTTTGTTAGTGGCGCTTAGAGCGCGTAGCCACGTAGCGCTATTTTTGATCTCGCACGCTTGCTTGTAGCGCGGTAAAATTTTAAAGCACAGCAGCTATCCAGACAGGGGAAAGAAAATGGAGTATTTTCCGATATGCGCTCGCATTTCCTAATTAAGATTATTCAGTTTCAAGCAATGCTTTAAGGGGCGGTTAATTCAGGATTGTCAAGCAATCACCACACCTCACAGTAAAAGACGCTCTCAGCTGCTCAAGAGGATGAGGAACGTTACTAAGTTAGTGTCATTTTCGTAACGAATACGAGGTTTATATTAAAAAGAGAAGTGTTTGCCTTGTATATTGGCATGACCCGCGACGCACTCCTTGCAGAGGCTCTCAAACGACTGGGAAGCGGGGCATGCGACAGCCCGAAATATAACGTGACGGAAAAGAAGATCCAAGAGCGCCGGATGCCCCATTTCTTCTTGTTCCGCCTCTGTTGTGCCAGTTGAGTGAACGTGGCCCTTATATTTTGACGTGATTTCCTTCTAGCGACAGTATATACTTCAGATGTTTACTTTCGGCCGCTCGACAAACGCTCTGCCGAAAAAAAAAAATCAGAAAAAGAAGAAAGCGAGGGAGACCTTCTTCCGGCCACTGCTCAGCAGCCGCCTTGCGAGCGGGTGGCAGCGTGTCGCCGACAGAAGAAGCGTTGCCTTCGTAGCACACGTCAGTGCGCACGACCCCGACAAGCGTTTGTTTCAGCTTGTCAGGCGTCGTTTGAAGAGGCAGCGGCACTGCTTGGGCAAAGAGGGAAGGAGGGAGGGGGCACAGAGGCTAACAAGCGTCCATCGCCGCGGCGGCACGTGTCCACCCGGAGGTGCGGAGGGCAACGGTCGAGAAAACCTAGAACTGCGTTTCGAGCTGTCACACCTGTCGGATTAGTGAAGATTGATCAGGTAATCCGAGTCAGGCGTTTGCTCCCCTTCGCAACACCAGTGCGGCCCTCCCCGTCCGCGCCGCTGCGCTTTTCCTGTCGCCGCATTGAACGCCGGGAGTGGCGCGATTCATTCGGCCCTGACTTTTTCATCCCCCCTCCGCTACCTGCTCTATTTCGATGCCTCACACTCTCCCCCCTTTTATCACCCTGCGCTTCTCCGGCAACTGTGCTACTCACGGTTCAACCAAGCCTTGCGTTCGTATTGTTGGGGAAAACTTGGGTCAGGTTGCGTTCGTCGCTTGCGAAGTTGGTGCCGTCCTAACTTTCACTCTTAATATGCGTGCCCTGGCCAGTGCTGCTACGTTTTAATGAATACCTAAAAGAAAGCAGTGTCGGGTGCTGTAGTGATGAGATTACTTAAAGGACTTGTCCAAAATGTCCTTCCTTCCTTCCTTCCTTTTTTTTTTTTTTTTTTGATCATGCTGAGTGGCCGATCCAGCGATAACAGCGGTGTGGTTGGCTGCGAGACATATCTGAGGCAACCATAAACAGGAGGCGAAATGAAAAATAATATTTAAGTCACAAAATACGGCAGCTGATGTAGTTTAATTTAAAAAAGCTGAAGTACTCACAATAACTCCTGCTCATTAGTCTCAGACAGAAATAAACGAAAGGAGCCCTCGATCAATCCCCCCTATTTTTTTCGCGTTCATTAATGCAACTTATCCTAGATGCCATCTATATCTTTTTTTTTTTTTTTTTGCAGGTCAGCCTTTAGGCACCAATACGTGATTAAGGATGCGCAAACATGTTTGGTCCGTATAGGGTAGGCCAATAAGGAATTACAGTAAGTGCCATGAATCCAGCGTTCTACGTCGAGTGGTCGTCATCCTTATTGAGAAAACACCTACGCGACCTTCGTATGGCAACTTGAAAATTTGGTTGGGGGATAAAATCTCTCAGTAGCATGGCAAGACACATTACATATAGAAATGATAAAGTGTTTTTTCGTCATCGATCTTTTAAAATCTTTTTTAATCTCTCTCTCGCCTTTCGTTGGAGTCACGTGAGTATAAATGTGTAACAATAGGATAATCGCTTATCTGTCCTACGCCATACTGCTGCGCCCGATTGACTATTATTTATTTTTCTGCCACGCGAAAGACAAACTCGCGCCTGTTATAGCTTTGTCTGTCAGGTCTCAAGCCTTGCAGGACGCGGAAGAACCGCGGCCGGGCATGCATGCGCGCTGCGCAGCGCTCCACAAAGGCACCAACAGGAAAAACCTTGTCGTTGAAAGCTAATAGCGCCTGTCTGACAATATGGCGACAGAGGCCGACAGCCAGGCGGTTTATCAGTGCACAGCAGCTCGCGCAGGCTTAGTTCGCAGAAGGTATCCCGGCACGGAGTCGCCGGCATCGGCGGGCGTGGACCGTACAGCGCCGTGACCGCGCCAACTATTGGCGTCCCGCGCTGCGGCGGCGGGCAGCTCGCATTCAGCGCACGTATGCTGACTGCACGCCGTACACGCGCCGCTTTCAGCGGCGTCTTCTGAATCGGCGTAAACTTCCGCGCTTCTTTTTTTTACCGCGATCACCACCTGGTACAACAGTGAGAACAAGTCCGGGCTGAGGCATCGTGAAGCCGAGTTTTTTTTCTGCTCCTCTTTTTTTTTCGATGTAGCTGGGTCCACTTGCACTGCGCATAAATTCCTGACATTGAAGCGACGTTAACGAGTGTTCGTCTGGTGTTCGCCATTTGGTGTTCACTGAAGTGACGAAGACACATTCGCGAAAGAAGAAGAGGTGTACCCTCTTCTCCTCCAAGGAATAAAGGGGGAAGTGGGGAGTGCAAATCTTATAGATTTTATTTCATTCAGTATACACTGCAGACCACATTGTGGTCCTTGCAGGACGGGGCGTATATAATCGTATGCAAAAACTTGGAGGACGCTTGAGCTTCGCCTTCAAGATTAGAAGGCGATAGCTTAATCGGGCCCCGTGCGCATCGCCTTCTCAACTGCTTGCCCGGCTTCGGTTCTCGGTGCATGCCTCAGCCGTGCCGTAAGGAAACGAACGACTGTGCTCGTAACATTGCCCGTTTCAAACTATCCTAGAAGTACTACTGCAAGTGCAATTGTTAAGTGCCCACTACGCCATAATTCTTCCTTTTGTGAATCAACGAATGGCCCACTACGCCTCCTTAAGGCAAAACGCGAACCTACGCAGCTGCTCTCTTATGATGCTTTTGCAGCTGATGACAAATATGTGTGAGGACTTTGTAATGGGGCCGCCTTTAAAACACCCACTCGTTGCGCACTTCACATGTTTTCACGTCTGGCGCGATTCTACGCTTCCGCCACCCAATATTACATGCGTTACATATGCGTCCCATTGTATGACATTCATATAGTGTTGTTGTTGTTGTTGTTGTTGTTGTTTTACTGCAATAGTGTGGCTCTGTGGTAGAGCATCTGCTTGCCACGCAGACGGCCTGAGTTCGACTGTCACTCGAACCGAAGATTTTTTTATTATTTTATTTGCATCTTTCTCGATTTTGCGGCCACGGACAAGATGATTTTTCGCTCACAACAAACGACGCCGACACCGCCAATTTCTGCGAAACGAGCTCTTTAACGCTATCGCGTTAAAACTAAGCGTATATATGCACAAATGCATGTACATACATTCGTATGCATTGATATTGAATTGTAACAAAATTACAAACAAAAGAGTCATAAAAATGTATATAGAAGGTGCACGTATTCAAAGAGGCCGTCACATGTTGTATGGTGCGGGCAGAGAATGTCATTCTCAAATAGTACGTGCAAAGAAGGAGAACTTGTACCTGTCCTTGGATAGGTAGGTGTTAATGTACCGGAGAGATGGCACCGTGCATACCTTGTGAAAAGGGGGCTTACATATGGCGAAGGGCCGAGCGCGAATTTGTGGTTGCATATTATACGCAATAACTTTTGGCAATAAATTTGTTTTACCTTTCTGAGTGGTGCTTGCATTATTTATTCACCTGCTGCGATTAATGACGCTTTGTTCAGGCGAGCTACAGAGGCGGGACTGCTCTCAAGCACTTCTTTTTTTTTTTTTTTTCGTGAGGCACCCCATGGGGTCACCATGCGTTAAAACGTAACCGTTAAACAAACCTCTATATTTTAGAATCCGCATCTAGATTTGTGTCATTCTGGAGATGGGTATGATATGTTTCTCGAATGCTGACGCTACCCCTTAAATGACCCGCAGATGAGATACGGAGAGGTGCGTTCTTTCTCATAGCAATGTTAGGTGAGTCCTGGAATGGGGAAACCCATCTGGACATTTTCTTTTTCTAATCATAACTGAATCCCATAGACGTTTATCCATCCATCCAATGGGGTTTTTAACTTCGCCAGGGTGTGAGTCCAGGGCGCGAACTGTTGCCTGTGTATCAGGCGCTGCGCCTTTTCGGAGAGAAATGCCAACACAACACGCGTATAGCTACATTCGTGGGGCAGCATTAGTTAGCAAAAAAAAAAAGGAAAAAAAAAAACGTCTGTGAGAGTTCCACTTGCATGCTGTGAAGAAATCTCAATGTCATCCATACTCGAATTCAGCCTATCACAAAAATAGCAGTAGTAGTATTAGTAGCAGTAGTAGTAGTAGTATAGTAGTAGTATTAGTAGCAGTAGTAGTAGTAGTTAGTAGTAGTAGTAGTAGTAGTAGTAGTAGTTGTCGTTGTTGCAGCAGAATACTGCTACTGCTACTGGTAATAATAATAATAAATAAGAAGAAGAAGAAGATAATGAAGATGAAGAAGACGAGGAATGAAATTATATTAGAGTACGCACGCCAGTATTATACGATTGATGGTATATGTATACAGGTACAGCACTCACATTTCTCGTAAACGCCCGTACATAGAATAAGCGCGCCCTTGTTTAGTAGCAATAATGTCCACTCGCTGTCCCCTTCGGCAGGGCATATTATGCTTATTCAGAGCACACATATATAAATGTTAACGCTGTGCTATCGTGTCATTGTCGGCATTAATAAGCAATACACAGCGCGCGAAATGGCACTTTCGCAACACGAGGACATTGTTAACAGCTCTTGATCTTGTCTACTTAGCTTTGGACAAAAATGGATTTTTTTTATTTCTCAAGCCTATTCTTTTTTAAATTTTTTTATGGAGAACTAGAATCGTTATCCCGGCCGGCAGTGCGGACCACGCTGTGCGGTGGACGCACCATGCAGGGCGCCGTGGGGGAGCCAAGGCCATGTTGCGCGCGCTCCAATCGATATAGGGCGCATCGCGGGTGCACCTTCGCCGCGGTGTCGCCCTCGCGTTGACGCGATGAAGTTAATCTGCTAATCCATTAATGGGAGGCCAGAGCGGTTGCGTGGCGGGGAGCTAGGCGCTTTGCGGCACACGTATAAATAAAGGCCCGTACCCCGGAAGGAATGTGCGTGCGTATCCGGCTAATGCTCGCACGGCAGGGCGCACGCCTGTGTGTGTACGTATACATATATACGTTATGCTATAGGCCACGGAGGGTGCTCCCGTCGGGGAGTATATTTTGATGGCAACCAAGAGGTGGCCGAGCGAAAGAGAGCCGTCCGTGAGAGACGTGTGGGAAACGTTGCGCACACCCAGAGAATGCGCCCGCCTGAGTGGATGGGTATTTGGGAAGCAGGGAAAAGAGGGAGCTCAGAGACGGGCTACTGACGCGGTGGGATATTCACACCATGGGTTTCGGGCCTCGCCTCGCGACTCATTGATGGGCCACTCAATCTTTTCCGTGTCTCGAGCTCCTTTTCGCAAGCACTGATGGAGAGCAAAACATTCGGTCCCACCATTCACCTGAGGAACATTAAGAACGCACTTGTTCGAGTTGATTAACAGTATTGGCGGCTCTAGCGATTGCAAAATGTATTTCAACCATCGTTGAATGATTGATTGAAAGTGTTTAACAGGATTCGGAAGAATGGTTTCATCATATAAGAAAGTAAGGCGTATAAAGAAGGCGCACATCCGACAGTGAACTTCCTAAAGAAAGCAAAGGAGGCCTCATTAAATGATATTTTCAACGGAACATCGTTGGTACCAAAGGGCTTCATGAAGGTCAGCCCACACACCAGCGATGAAGGAACTGCTTTAAAAATTATCACCAGTGGCTCGATTGCTACGTAGTCATTTGTTGGGTTTCAAAAAAGACGTATGTGAACTCTGTTATCATTGGCATAACCAGATGGGAGGGACTGGAGGTACAGCCCCCCGCCCTCCGAATTTTTTACCTTTGGTATGTGTATATACAGGGTGCTTCAAGAAATGTGGCCGAAAATCCTCAAAAATAAGGGAAATGCGGTATTTTTTGCTGTTTTTCATTAGTCTTTCTGTGGCGGCAGACATGTTGAGATGACTAGAGACACCAATTACGACAGCAATTGAACAAAAAATTAATTAACTTTTTTAGTTAGTGGAGACATGCGGTATAGGGTCAAATGGGAGAATTGGAGCCCATTCTGCGAAGAGCCCATTGCCGCTTGAGATTTCCAAGAAGCGACCGCTGGTATTTTTAGCAGAGTGATGAAATTGACGAATTTCGCTGACGAAACCGAAACGCGAAAGTGCGCAACTGCCATATTTTCCCGAGACGTCCAGAATAAGCGAGGGTCGTTATATGAACCATCGATGGTCTATCGACTTCGCTTCATGAGTGTGGGCTGCGCTTGCGATTACAGCACGCACGGCGCGCGTACCTTAACGAATGCAGAAGAACAAACACCACTGCAAGCGTTGTCGCGAGCAGTGACGTCATTTCTGGTCACCTGCTGGTGGCGCTCATCGGCGCTTTGGATTCGGTTTCGCCTGTGATTTTGGCAGGATTTCAGCACTCTGCAATAATCACCAGAGGCCACTATTTCGAAATCTCAAAGCTGCAGTGTGCTCCTCGCAGGAAGAACTTCAATTCTCTCATGTGACCCGGCCGCCTGTCTCCACCAACTGAAAAGTTAATTAATATAATTAATTTAATTACTGCCGTTATTGATGTCTTTAAGATGTGGGCCGGTACAGAAAATCAATATGAAGGCAGCGAGCAAATATTCAATTTCCCTTATTTTTCAGGATTTTCGGACAAATTTCTCGAAACACCCGGCACACATGCACGCGTGTAAACAAAAGCACGGACACACGTAAAATTGGTCACCCCCTCCCCTCACCCGGGACAAATTTCTGGCTGCACCCCTGCCTGTAATGGGACAGCCGGAGGAGACATCAACGTTTAACGGTGTCATTGCGGAAGTGAACAATATTGCTGAAACGTAGCTGCTCCAGGTAGCCGGATTTTGTCCAAATTTTTAAGAAATCCAAATTGCAGATTGCTTTCTTTTTTTTTCTATCTTGAAGGGAGCTAGAAGCACAGCGAGCAGTCTTTCATTAGTTTTTAGAGAGAAAACACAGCTTAGCTGTTTTTTTTTTTCTACAGGGCTCAGAAGAAGAGAAAATGAAAGTATGCATAATGACAGGCTATCGATTATCCGGGGTTCATGCGAATAGCACCTTTTTTTTTAATTTTGGTATTAAAAATTCAAGTATTTCCAACATAATTTCACATGGCTTTAACTTGACACCTTTGCACAAGTGTGAGTAATTCGAACATTTCGAAAAATGGAGTTGTTATACTACACCCTTAATCAGGTCCCGCTTAAAGTGCTAGGTATAGCCAGGAAACCGAACATTTTTCGTCTGGCTTCCTGGATATAGCCAGCATTTAACCAGGACCTGATTAAGGGTGCACTTAAATGAAACAAAGCTTCGTGGGAAAGGTCACTTGCTTAAATCCTCTTCCGATGTCACGTGTTCGACGTATACAATGTAGTCGCGGCCGACATCGGTCATTTCTTCCTTTCTTTTTTGTATTCTTGGTTGGAAGTAAGCTGACGTAAACGAAGAAAAACAGCCCTAAAACACATACTTTACGCTTCCAGAAGTAGTACTGAATTCACGAAGCTTTTAAGCGTGTGACGTTTGTTTGCCGTATACTGATGGCTCAACATGCAAACGCATTGGACAACTCTCGCCCCTTTCTTCATTTCGGGAGATTTGATGCGAGAATGGGCACAAACGGATTGATCGAAATGAAGCTTCTTCTTACTCAGGGACTTTCTTGGTCATTTGTCATCAGTGTAATGGCCGAGAATGAAATTTTAATGCGTACATCGAACAAAAACATTGTTGTTTTTTTTCGTCATCTCTTTTCCTTAATAAAGTAGAGTAGAATAGCGGAATTCAACTGATCCAGGGGCAGTGGCCCCATTTTTGCTATTTTGACAGACAAATGATTCTCTGCTATGGCACTCACACGAGTAGTACGGGTTAAACTTGTGGTCATCTGATTTTAGCATTGCAGCATGCGCGGCTACCGACTGTTAGTTAAGAAGCACATAGAAACGTTCTGTAGTCCATCATTTTTTTATTAGAAATACCGATGATTATCAATACCAATGTTTCATGACGCATCTGTACATGTATACGCCGCACGAAAGAGCTTCTCTTCCAGATAACTCCGCAACCGCACGTAAAGAGCTACCGCGGCTATTGCGGTGGCGTATCCAGGCCAACAGCGCGGCTCTGCTAAAGGAGGGCGTGTACAAGAAGAGTGATTGCAAGAGCGCGCCATAAAGGCAGAAGTCGCCGCCGGGGCCTCCATCGTCGCACAGAAAGCGGCTAGCAAAAATGCCACTCCGTTCGCGCAAGCTGTTAACGGCTGCGATCGCAAGGAGCAGAAAAGCCAGAGACATATGTCGGCACTTCTCAAAAATTACGTCCGACAAGTTTCCGAACAAGCTACTTTCGACGCGACGGGCCAAGCCCGAAGGCACAAAAGGCGCGCGTGTGGGCCGGCACGCACGCACGCGTGCGCACGAGAGAGTCTCGGGCGCACTAACAAGCTCCGGCCGTCGCGCCGGGAGGAAGGAGAGCTCCGGCCCGCGGCTCTGCCGAGGAGGAGGAGGGTCGCGCAGTCGGGCCCCTCTCCCGCCATAGTGGAAATCCATGTCAGGCATCAAGAATGAACAGCGCTAAGGAGAGGGCCGAGCAACAGCGCCAAAATAAAGAGGGCAGGGGCGCTCCTGCTGCCTCCCCGCCGCCCCCCTCCCGCGACTTCAAACGAACATGTGTCGATCTGTAGGAAGGTACACGGAAAGTACATTAGTTCCTTCCCGCGCTTCTTTCCTGCGGGATCTAGTGCGTGCGTGAGTGGGAGCCCGGTTAGTCGCGGGCTCTGCGCCGAACTGACTCCCACCGTCGGCGGCCCGGGGCTTTCGGCATACCCGAACCACGTGCGCCTTGGGACACACGCGCACACTCGCTGGGGGCTCTCGGCATAGCTGGGACGCCCCGACTCGCCCTCCGATATCGAAGCCCCGGCTATACGCGCCTACAGCGCTTCGACCGTGCAGTCGGCCGTGACTCCGCTGTGGGACAAGAAGGGAACACCGCCGGTACTGCGCCGTTATTAGTAGTTTTTAACGCTCTCTTCTCGCATTCAAACGCTCCTTAATCAGGTCGTAAGAACTGCAAGGAACTATATATAAGCAGACTTTTTCATTACTGTGACTAAATCAGCGGTTCCCGCATTAAGCGACGCTTTTTGCGGAACTTTGTAGGGCGATAGAGAATTAGCTTGCATCGACCCCTCTCTGTAACTTCTGTCGCACAGAACGAAAGGGGAGGGAAGCAAGAAACATCACTCACGAATTTCTCGTAAGTGCAGCACTTTAATCACATCTAATAATGCCGACTTTCATCTAGCCTCCTCATTCTTCTTCTTCGTATTTGCTCGCACTCTCTTTCTCTTACTAGTTCTTACTTCCTCAAAAAAAAAAAAAAATCGAGAGACAGGCTGGAGTTCTGCTCACCACGAGTTCGTTCTATGGGGGCGAGAATCAAATGAAAACAGCATACTCAAGAAACATGTGCAACGGTGTTGCAAGTGCAACTTAACTAGGTGGAGTACATCGACAGCTTGTGGTTGACGTTCAGCGGAAAATGAACAGGAGAGTAATGGCTAAAGACGAACTATAGCGACAACTTCAAACACTGATCATCTTTTTATTTTCGCGTTTTCCCTTTTAGCTGTCACCTTATGTAGACTCCTGGTTTGAGCTTAGGAAGTTGGCGACAAGAATGGAAACTTGAGCGAATTGGTATGCGTTCATCTTTGGTTGAAACAGCGCACACACTGCAGCACTAGGACGAAGAAATAGGAGCACAGGACAGGCGCTGACTCGCAACTAAATTTTATTGGGAAAAACCGGCATATATATGGTGATGTACGTACATCGTAACAAAAAAAAAAAAAAAAAAAAACCTCAGGCAAGAAAATACAGATAAACTCTGGCATCATATTTGCAAGTACTGCATAAATACATAAATTCGGCGTCACCGAGTAAAATAGACGGGAGGCTGACACACTCATTGCCTTTCCTTCGAATGTGGAAGGCCTCAGTCATTTCTCTTGCTATTTGTGCTCTATGATGTGACAGTATCGTAGTGTCGCTAAAGAAGGGTGCGCAGCCGCATTCCTGACAGTGGGCGGCGAGAGAGAGTGGCTTTGTGTCGCACAATGAACGTTCGTGTTCCCTATGACGAACGTTAACACATCTTCCACTCTGGTCAACATAAGTTGGCCAGAGCATCTGTGCTCCTATTTAATCGTCCTCGTCCTTCGTGCGCTGTTTCAACCAAAGTTGGCGATCTTTGACGTACTCTGATGTGATCTTATAAAGGTTGCAGTCAGTGCTCGTCATGAGATGGAGAGGTAAAGATTTGACCAGGGGCGGCCTAAGGAATATGAAGAGGTCGTTATAAACGAAATGCGTCTGTAGAAACATAGTCGGAACGGAACAACCTAGAGCGTGCCGGACCCTCTCGAAGAGGAGTAAGCTGAGACTGTATTGGGAGCACAGGAGCACGCGCACGTGGGCAGTTCGGCAGTTCACTTCCACATTCGCAAAAAACGGATGTCTCTATTCAACGTCTGGGGAACCAGACAATTCGCAGCAGCGTTTATGTCAGATGAAGAAACTGCAAGACCAAACTTAATCATACTTCATTGCTACCAAGGTGCGAAACTTCATTTTAAGTATTTTTTATTTGGTACTTCACTACCCTATATATGCCCTGACGTTTTTCTACGCCATGTTTCCACGCACACGATCCCAGCAGAGAATCACTAACATAGACAGATTGTAAAATGAATAGGCGCTGCTGTTTCATTCCTTCTTTTGTGCTTCCGAATGCTTCTTTTCTCATTCAAGTTAGTCATTCCTACAAAGTTCAACCGGCTTTAGGAGTTTTGCACCTGAAAAGCAACTGAGGTGAACGAAAGCCTATGAAGCGCTTGTAAAGTCCGAGGAGCCAGCGCCTTAGCAACAACCGGAGTGTCAACGCAGAAGGTATCACCTGGTGGAAAAGGAGAGCGAAAATGCTTCTCTCCTCTGTCTCGTTCGTTCATCTGCCTTTTCTCCAGTTGAAAAAAACATATATCTATAGCTTTTCAAGAAACTCATAGGTTTCCTCTGCATTACGATTCAGAGGCACAGAGCACCGCCGCACTAGTGGACGAGCAGCAAGAGAAGTGGGCCGAATCGTCGTCAAGGCAGCAGTTGGCGCTTGCAGGGCCAAACAAGAGGCACCCTGGGGACCTAGCGCGACAGAGCGCTTGGTGCGAACATCGCCACGGAGCGCGCAGCAAGCCGTATTCTGGGAACAGGGGTCTGCTAGACACCTTTTCTGGCAAATCCCAAATGCACTCCCCTCTCCACGACACGCGCCTTTCTTCCTTCGCCCATCGCGGAGGGTACAACTCTGTTTACACTCATATATAAATCCTGTTTACTCGTTCTGGCTCATGCTGCCTTCCTTTTTTTCCCCCACCGTCGATGCTCTTTTCCAGCGTCGAGGGCTACCGGCTCCCATCGCCGTGTCGGATGCTTGGTATAAGGTCATGCATCGAGAAGCATAAGTCCTCCCCCCCCCCCCACACACACACATATATTATATTATAATATATATTAATATATATATATATGTAGTGGGTCGATGCGACGATGGACCGATTTGGTGGGAACAGGGGGGAGACAAAGAAGAAGAATAAATAGATCGTGTTTTGGATCTGTGCACGGCAGTCGTGGAATGTTACATTGGCGCAGTCTGTGACAGGATACAAGCCTCTATTATGTGGATAACGCTGAGCGTATCGAGAGACCGAAACGGTCAGTCATATTTTTCAACCTGTGAAGTGGATGAAGATATCCAGTATGATTTACCTGAAATAATCACGACTCCCAAGCTTCGCGAGTTCATCGCCGAGAAGGCTGGAAAGACGCTGCAGGAGATTGATGGCCAAGCATCAGTGAAGATACCATTGAAGCATTCCGAATTTCATGAATATATCATGGCGCCGCTGGTGCAGCTGAAGACAAGGACTTCACCAAGCAAAGCCGACTCTTCCATGGACTCGTGCCTGCTAGAAATGCTTCGCTTGCAGCAGCAACACGCCGAGCGACAGCAGCAATTCATGGAAAATCTTCTGACAGTTATTCAAGCCCAACAGCGACAACACAAGCAGGTGGTAAAGCCCGACATCTTCGACGGAGAAGATTCAAACCCAGAGACTTGGATACAGTTCTACGAACTAGCGTGTGAGGAGAACTCTGAATGAACCCTACGAGCGCATCAAGAACATGCGTCAGTTTCTCAGCGGACTTGCCAAGAAGTGGTACGACATCCACTACGCTGGACATATGACGGACACGCGGACCAGTGGAGAGCGAGCTTTTGGCAGCCTTTGACAAAACCCGGTTGAAAGGTGGGACCGAGCTATTTTTTTTTTTTATAAATATCGTTCAGGGAAGCTACTAGAATACGTTTACGAGAAAAGGCGGCTTCTTCACATGGCAAATGCAAAATTACCCGAGTCCGCAGTAGTGCCACTGATTGTTCACGGCTTACCTAAGGAACTGCAGAGGCAGGTGCAAGTAAAGTCGCCCTAAAACCATCGAAGAGCTATTGGGAAGTTTCCGAAACATTTGCACCGATTTTGCACCACGGAATGTGCGTCGTACTGATCAGACTTTTGAAAGGGCACCATGGAGGTCTCGCGAGCTCGAAAGTCATCATAGCAAGAATCGAGTCGTCAACCTGATGTCTGATACCCGCAATGACACAGAACAAGCCGCCTCGAATTCAGAGGAAGCGGAACCAAAAAACTAATTAAAGAGGGTGTCCAGTCCCACCTGCTGACAAAATTGAGACTGTTTTTCTAACGGCCCTTAACCTTGTTTATATTAAACTCAATGTCAATGGTGACGACGTTGATGCATTGGTTGACAGTGGTGCATCAGTCTCTGTAATAAATCAGGCCCTTGTCAAATGTGACGAAATAATCAGAGGGAGACCGGTCCAGGTACAGAGTTTTGATGGGACAGACAAATATATGATCAATGGGTGAAAGCAAATGTTTCTTATCAGGGCCGGCGGGTTAATATCGACGCCCTTGTCGTGAAGGGATGCGATTATAAATTCCTGCTTTCGAGACCCGATATGAAAACACTGAAGTTAAATCTTTATTGGAACGATGAAGTAACCGTGGCGCAAGAGACGTGCGCGTCCTTGAACATTGCAGACCATCTTGTTAAGTGTGAAAAGGAAGTTCGTGAAAAATTTCCTGAACTTGTCTGCCTAGGAAACTATCCACCGGCTACAACAAAATTTACTGTTCCCTTTAAGCTGAGAGATGTTACGCCGGTCAGAAAAAAGCCTTACAGCATGTCCCGTGAAAAAAAACTGTGGTTGAAAACTGAAATCCAAAATATGTTAGATGCTGGAATAATACGGCCATCGGTGTCTACATTCGCCTCGCCTATTACTTTGGCGCCGAAAGAAGACGGATCTTTGCGACTGTGCACTGATTACCGGATTTTAAATAACCAAACAGACCTATTTCCTTTTCCAATGCCAAGGATTGACGAAATAATTGAAGAAACAGGAGGTTGCAAGATATTTTCTCGTATAGACCTCTGCAAAGGATTTTGACAGATTCCACTGGAAGAGAAATATAAGATGTACACAGCCTTCGTCACACCATTTGACGTTTACGAATACAATCGTTTACCTTTCGGATGGAAAAATAGTGCGGCTTGGTTCCAGAAGATGATGAATAGCGTTCTCAAGCCATTCCTCGGATTATTCTGCAATGTGTATGTGGACGACATCATAGTCTACTCCAGGATGAAACATCACACGCTGAGCACTTGACATCTGTTTTGATGGCATTACGTGACGCCAAACTGAAAGTGAACTTTAAGAAAAGTGAATTTTTTAAGCACAAGATTACATTTCTCGGACGCATTTTGGACGGATTCACAAAGAGCACGAAAGAAGAGTCCGTAGAACGTGTACGACGGATGAAGAAGCCAGACAATGTGCACGCAATCAGAGTTTTTCTTGGCCTCGCAGGACATTTTAGAAGTTACATAAAGGATTTTGCAGCACGAGCGAAGCCGTTGAACAACTTGCTCCGTAAAGACACAGATTTCATATGGACTGAAGAATGTGAGAATGCGTATAAAGATTTGGTATTAGCCATATCCTCGGACCCAATACTCACGCTACCGGACTTCACTGTTCCATTTGAACTTACAACGGATGCATCGAACTACGGCGCAGGTGCTGTCCTGTACCAACGAAGAGGCACAAGAGGAAGCGAAAGAGAAAGACACGTAGTTGGATATTACTCCTATACTTTCACGAAGGCAGAACAAAACTACAGCACGACTGAAAAGGAGGCATTGGCTGTTGTGCTAGCAATTAGGTATTTTCGATCGTACCTAGAAGGCGCGAAATTCAAGCTGTTCACTGACCATCTGGCACTTACTCATTTGCTCAATGGTTCTCAACCTAAAGGCCGAGTTGCTCGATGGATAAGTGAAATTCAACAGTTTGATTTTAAAGTGGCACACAGAAGCGGACAAGATTTGTCAGACGCTGATGCTCTTTCTCGACTTCCCATTGCCAGTAACTGTGAAAACGACGAGACAGTGAACTCACTTACAATGTGGGAAGGCACAGAAGAGCTGATGTATGCAGACGGAAGGTTTTACGTACCAGATACTCTGAGAACAAGACTTCTCGGACTTTATCACGACAGTCCCGAGTCAGGAGGGCATGACGGCTTCTGGCGAACATACAACAAAATGAGGAGAAGATTTACGTGGCCTGGCATGAAGAAATATATTAACGACTACATTAGTTCTTGTCCACAATGTCAAATGAACAAAGCGAAATACAAGCAGAAGACAGACAGCATGATTTTTCCACCTTACTCAGAGATCCCATTCGAAACTGTTCATGTTGATTTCGCCGAACTGAAGAAAAAAAGCGAAGGAGTGAAGAAAACGCAATCCTTTTTGGTGTGCATTGATGAATGCTCACGGATGCTAGCAGCCAAGCCAGGAAAGAAAATGCTGCTGCTGTCATATCGCTCTTGAGCAGAGACAGGTTTAAAGCAGTGAAATGTGTTGTATCCGATAATGGACCCGCATTCAAGAGCCAGGCATTCGCAAAGTGGGCAAAAGAAAGAAACATTACCCTGAAGTTTACAGCCCCTTACCATCCATCAGCTAACGGACTAGCAGAGCGTGTCATCCGAGACGTAAAACAATACATAAGCATGTACCCAGGATTCCCAGGAGGGTGGAAGTGTTGCCTTCAAGCAGCTGTGTCCCACCACAACAGATCGCATACAAGCACTCTTGGATGCAGCCCTCAATACGCCGCCTTCGGGGAGGCTGCCTATTTACCTGCGGACGACATACTTGGCATATCAGAGAAGCTTCACCTGAAGGAAACGAAGAAAGGTGTAGAACAGCAAAAGAAGCACAGGGAAGCGATGAAGAGAGCTTTTGACAAACGTCATAACACAAATATTCCCGCAATAGCGCTAGGTGATATGGTCCTGGTGCGGAAAGGTTACGGCGGTCCGAACACAAAACTTATGGGGCCGTTTAAAGTGGTAAAATTGGCCACAAAAGAAGGAGTGCTGAAGACCATCGGCTACACGACGGAAAACGGTGAGATGGAGATAGCAGCCATTGCCAACGTCATCCCTTATTTGGAGCGGAGGGATGAAACAAAGCCCGGGAGAGTGTAGTGGGTCGATGCGACGATGGACCGATTTGGTGGGAACAGGGGGGAGAAAAAGAAGAAGAATAAAGAGATCGTGTTTTGGATCTGTGCACGGCAGTCGTGGAATGTTACAATCTATATTAACGATTTGCCATCTTGCGTTTCCTCATATGTTCATCTGTTTGCCGATGATTGTGTAATTTTTCGTGAAATAACTGGACCTAACGACGTCGCCCTTCTTCAATCTGACCTTACTGCTGTCCTTAACTGGTGTAACACATGGCTCATGGAATTAAACAGTAAAAAAATGTAAATTCATGCGCGTGTCAAGAAAAATCACTAGTTTACCTGTTTACAACTTAAATAACACACAATTAGACAGTGTCACCTCATACAAGTACCTCGGAGTTCATATCAGTAACAACCTAACATGGCATACTCATATTAACTATGTTGTTTGTAACGCTAATCGCATGCTCGGATATCTTCGCCGTAACTTCACAAAATCACCTTCTTCTGTCAAACTAATGCTGATAAAACACTCGTTCGCACTAAACTCGAATATGCCGCATCGGTTTGGGATCCATATCACAATAACTTGGTGCATTCATTAGAAATGGTACAAAATAACTCTGTTCGCTTTATAACTTCTAATTACAATCGAAACGCGAGTATCACACTAATGAAATCTAACCTTAAATTACCTTCACTTGCATCTCGTCGTACAATGCTCCGCTTAACCCTTTTTCACAAACTTTACCACCATTCATACTTACGTGATTTGCTAATACTTTCGCCGCATTATGTTTCTCACCGTTTGAATCATGCTCATAAGGTTGGCATCCCATCGTCTAAAACTGAATCATTTCGACAATCATACCTACCGCGCACATCAAATGATTGGAATTGCCTTCCCGCATCGCTTGTAACAATTTCAGATCATGACACATTTGTGACTGTATTAGCCAATTCTTTTAATACCTTGTAGTTGTTTTCATCTCATATGCCATATTTGTATCTCTATAAATAAGAACATTGCACTGTCACCTGTTGTATTGTCACCTGTTGTATTGAATTGTAAGAGCGAATATTGTATATTGAGAAACATTCCTCTTATTTTTTACCAGAATGTATCCTTCTATTTTCTATTTTCCTCTTTGCCATTTTGATATTTGCTATTTTTGTATTTTTTACCTATCATAATCTGTTGTTTAATCAGGAACATTGTATTGCCTCTTTGTACTTACAAACTTGTTCGTTATTATTTTTACCACTCCCCTCTGTAATGTCTGTTGACCCTGAGGGTAAAATAAATAAATAAATAATTTGTAATGGGTTGACAGTTTCAACCACCCACACGTTACGCAGTTCACGTGATGTGACGCCTGGAGCGATTCTACGTTTTTGCCACGCGATGTTACATCCGTTAATGTGATGCTTCGCCCGACATGACGACTCTATATGGTCATTTCCCGAAGCAGTTGCAAGCGCTGGCCTAGCTCTGTTGTATAATACCTGTTTGCCACGCAGAATGCCTGGGTTCGATTTCGGCTCGAACCCTGATTTTTATTCTTTGCATTCATCGGGATTTCTCGTTCATAACCACCGCCTTCGGCGCCAACACTGACACCACATTTTCTGCGACACGGGCCCTTTACGTTATCTAGTTAATAACTAGATACCAAATTTCAGAAGCTTTAGTACTTATTGCGACGGTGTGAAGTCAACGCCTCTCCAGATTTTATGAAAGTTTGTGGCAAAGATAAATAAGATATGGGGAAAACTTGAGGACGCCAGGTGTGTGTTCAGCAGACAGATGCAGTTGGCCTAATCCGAACTGTCGGCCCTGCTATAACAGCGCCATGAACGAACTCTGTGTATGTGAAAATTATGATCAGTGACTTTCGCAAGACCTTCGCACGATACTGTATCTTGTGAAGGCCTTTGTTGAGCAAAATAATTTCCGGTTCCCGTCGGCTTCACGCAGTCGATGTTTAATATTCGAGTTAGAGGAACTGTGCGTGGCCAAATATGGATTTTTCCTTATTCCTCGTTTTTTTTTGCTTGCGCTAGAACAAAGTCAAGCTTCCTTTGAATCTTCATACTTATCGGACGAGTTTCATCGCGCGCTTTTCTTTTTGGCCTCGCTGGCAATTTCTACAGTGCCATGTATTTAGCTAAACACTTCCTCTGTCGAGGAAATGTTTAACTAAACTCATGACACTGTAGATGAAATAGATGGTTCAACGATAATTCCTGTAGCCGGGAGGAGGCATCATGAAAAAAGAAAACACAAGGAGTTAAGTCGTTTCGGCTTCGGTACGGAAGTCTTGTTCACATAAAAGTGGCTCCCCTTCGGGGAAAATTTCGTGAACCGGACCACATTTTAAATGTGGTGCCGAAAGGGGGCTACTTTTATGTGAACAAGGCTTTCGCACGGAAGCCGAAATGTCTTAGCTTTTTAAACCATTTCATTTTCGGTCGGCGTTCCTAGTGTTTTATTTTTTACTTTTTTTCATTGTGAAGTTACACTGTTCAGCTAAGCAGCTATTTGAAAGAATAAGTTCAAAAGCAGATCATGACGCTACACACTCGGTACAGAATACGGAGGCATGAATACGCTGCTTGGGATGGTGGTATAATAGAAAAAATACGCGGCTCGCGCGCTAACATCAGAAATAAATTCAATTTTTCATTGGAGCGATTGCGCCTTGTTTCACGACAGGATATGTGCAATCTTTTTTTACCTACATTACGCAAGAGAAAAAAAGAGGGAAAAATTTCGCACAAATTTTGGCACTGCCGAAGATTTTTTGATATTTTGCTTGTTTCTATTTTTCGTATTTCTTCAAAGAGTGTAAGCCTGTCTTCATTTCTTTGAAACTTTTTGTATTTAATGATATTTCTTATTGTGCCACTTTAAACTATGTATTTGTGTCCGTTTACTTGTTTAGATGACTTCGTGAATGCGGTCACTTTTTCTGCCTTGTAATGCTGGGATGTGGGGCTAGTCAAGCTGCGTTTGTATCGCAACTTTTTCCCGCATTTTACACCACACATTGTATCTTTGTTTCACGAATGACTGCAAAAAATGTAAAAAAATGTAACGGTGTAGTGAAATAAACTTCAAACTTCAAACTTTGGGATCACGAAGCGGTTCTTGAAAACGTAGTAGACCTTGTTACCTTTCAACCTTTTCGTTTGAACGCTTTTTTTTTTCAGGTTCACCAGTACGCTACGTGCACACATCGCAGCGACTGCTCATGGCTGTGTGGTTGCTGACTGTTGTCGTGCTGGCCAACACTTTCGGTAGTCTTCTGAAGTCCAAACAAGCCGTGACCACCTTCAAGCCCGAAGTGGACGGGATAGATGACCTCGCGGCAAGGCCGTATCTCACTCCTATCATACCGGGAGGAAATTACTTCCAGGACTACGCAAAGGCATGACTCTCATATATCGTGACCCCATAAAACGTGTGTCGCAAAACGCTTAGAAGTAACAATAGGAAGCGAGACCGGTGAAATATGCGGGACCCGTCTTCAGTTGAGGACCTATGCCAAGGAGGTTTAATAAAAAACCTTTTGGAGTGGAGGTCCCCTATACGCGCCCACGCGGGCGCGTGAAGCCTGGGAAACCGGTTGGCAGCAATCTTGCTCCGGGCAAGAGGCAGCGCAGCTTGCGCGCGGCCAGCGTAATCGTGAGCTTCCGCGGGGGCGTTTCAGCATGAGGACGGGACAGTTAGTGTCACTTATTTGACCGATTTTTTTTTTGTCCTGCAAGATTGAAGAAGGCAGTTTTTTACGCCATAGTACATGGGCTGAAGCGTGCCTGATAACACGTAGAATTCGCTTCAAGCATTCCCGAAATGAAGCACATGGTGGAGTTAATAAGTGGTACATAAAATTTTATTCAGCCCCGGCTTTCCCTTTCCTCCAGACACGTGTGGCACATAGCCGTTTACCACGGGCCGCGGTGTACCACGGGCCGCGGTGTACCAAGAATTCTACGTGGCAATCAATTATTGTACCACAGAGGCACGCCAGGTATATAGACTGGTTTGTAAAAGCAGCCTACGCAGGCGTAACATCGGTGCAACGTCAAGTGTGGTCGTGGTGCTAGCCATCTAATTTTGCAAGAAAGCAATACACAGTACGTATATGTACTCCTACGATACCGGCGTCATATCAGATTAACATCTTTGGTTCCGGTGTTGGCTCCGCTTTTATAGCAGCGTAATAAACATTACATTTTTATTCCTATGATTCAGCAAGATATATTGAAGCATTGCTCGACCCCAGAGGAATACATTAAAGAAAGTTACGTATGATATCCACATAGTTGCACCATAAAGTGCACTTAGTTTCGATAATACTGACGTATGTACTCTAACGTGAGGGCTGACGTTACGTTGAACCATCAGGTTACCCTTTAAACACCAGTGTTGTCGACGTGCGTGGTAAGCCCACGATGTGCACACAGCTACTACACTTACAAAAACACGTTGATCCACCTCGTAACGTTTGGCTCAAAGCCATAAAATACAGCACAGAAGTACTCGCTGACTGCTTCGCATGAAACAGATTCCCAAAACGCATGGGATCTGCCCAATTCTTTCCGGTTGATTTCTTTTAAAATGTGGTGAAACCTGATTTTACAGCGAAAGTTGTTTTCTGATCGCAACGGCAGTGGGGTAGTTGTCCCCGCCGCTGCAGGTGTCCGTAACCACTATCGCGCGAAATAAGAAAAAAATGAAATAAATAAGAATAAACAGGCTCAGGTGAGATTTGAACCCGGGTCCCCTGCGTGGCAGTCGAGTATTCTACCACAGAGCCATGCTAGCGACTGGAACTCCTTTGGAAAAACATACTTACAGGCGTCATGGCGGGAAAGAAATCGCGTTAAATGTGTAATATAGTGTGTCAGAAGAGTAAAATAACGACCAGGCGTCACACAACGCTAATTTCGCAACAAGTTACCGGTTGTTAATTGCTTCAAGTCCATTACAAAAGGCTCAGCCATAATTCTTCGTAGTCATCAGCCACAGGCACCATCAACAAAGTTCACATAATGATACAGATGTGTAGCGGGTACTTCGCAATCCGCAGAAATATGAATAATGGCATAGTGAATGCTTCCCTACTTCACAAAAATTATGATTTGCGGCGTAGTGGGTACCTTGCAAGTGTACTTGTATTGGTTTCCCAAGGGAGTTTAGAACGGGCTCTAGAAAGGCCGCTCTTCCAGATTTCGCTGTGACTGTGTTGCGCGCTCCGCGCAGCACAATCACACGTGGTTATCGAGTGGATCGCAGTCCAACAAACGAGACATCCACAACACTCGCTTGTCACCAGAGGAGTGGAGAAATCCGCCATCTGTGGAACTTTCGCGCGGGCTCAAGCGACGACCCACGCGTTTTCTGCCTGGAGCAATATGGCGTCGTCGGCTTCAGCGGCGGCCCGCCGCCTCCACTGCAGAAGTTTTTTTTAAACCTCCTTGGCCTATGCTTATGCAAGTAATTAGGATAACTAAAATGAAGCCTATGCTTGCTTCTTCAAGTAACTGTTATGGTTTTGCAGCTTGCCACTAAACTTGGTCACAGAATTATCGCACTGTGTGGTTCGAAAAATCGGAGCCCACAAATCACCTTTATCACGATGCTCCGGTGCAGGCGCCCTTCCACTAGCGGAAAAGTTGCGAAACGTCTCTTAATTTCGGAGGCTTTTCTTCTGGCACTACCGGTTGTTCCGGCCCCTACCGAACCCTACTAAAATGGCAGAGGGGAGCACAGGAAAATGACAGAGGCGGATTTAAGAAATCCCGTTAACTTTTTGTAACAATTGAATCATTCCTGAGGCAAGACAATGCTGTTAAAGGTAGCCGGTCAACGGCAGTGGACACTTACGCAAGAAAGAGCCTATGAATTCTTCCCCAGATTTGAGCTCCCTCAAAACAAAGTTTTTCTGTTCCGTCTCCACCTACTCAAAAGTCGACATCGGTTTATTCGTTTACAAGAAGCAGTCTCATTACCAAGTCTGACAGATGTACATATTTCTTACTCCGCACACTGTGTGTTAAAACTTAGCTACTGAATGTTGGAGCATCGGAAGCTACTTATGATTTGCCTCTTAAAGATGCGCCTGAATCTCTGTGAATCTATTGAAAAAACAAGTTCTTACGATATAAGTGTCTCTAACAATATTCCAGGTAACCCTTATGACGAACACGTTATTAGTGCTATCATATCATTAGTATGAGCAGTAAAACCGTACTTTCTTTATTTAAATATACTCAGGCCCTTCACGGCCCGTGCAGGAGTCTGTGTCCTCCTTAATGACTTTCTAAGCGTACGCGTAATTTTTTTTTCGCGGTTCATGTTAGGCGAGGACCAATACAATTTTATCCAATGTGACTAGCCACCAGCTATAGCTCAAAGTTTCTGCTTCTTGTCGCTGCTTTCTTGCATCGCTACCCTTTTCCTTCTACCGCCTTTTCTTTTTCTCTCTCTTCCTCTTTCGCAATACGAAGATGGAGAGAGAGAAGAAAAGATAACTTGTAGGCAGGGATGTTAGCCACAAGAAAGTTATCCGGTTTGCTACCCTGCACTGTGGACGGGGTAAGGCGGGACCGAAAGGTCAGGAAGGACAAAAAAGAGAAAGGGTTAAAAATTTTCACAAGTCCCTCGTTATTGTCCTCGCTACAGCTCCCAGAGACAACGGCTCTCAGCGACGTTAGCACGCCTCGATGACCAGGTGCTTTCCGAGCAATCAATGTTGGAGAGCCGGAACGTTCGAGCTGCCAGCCAGAAAGCGACGAAGGCGCTGCTGAAGGCCTCGCTGAACGACTATGACACTCCCGTGCTTCAGCGTGTGTGCGTTATTTTTAATCAGTGCTGGGTAGCAAACCTTGCCTTTAAGCTAAAGCTTCTTGACTTGCGCAGCTCTAAACTTTCTCTCTTTCGCTTAGGTCCACTATTCGAAGGCGGTGAAAAAGGTGTGGGCGCGGTCGCGTGCCCGTGGTGCCAATCTGCCGCCTCATCAGCTCTTCGCGGACTCCACGCTCGCGATGGTTGCCGCGCGCCGGGCCGTGGTTCTCGTGGAGCAGGGCTCCATACTCCTCCGCATCGCCCGCTTCTGCGAGCGACAGAACATCCGCACCTTCGTCGTGGCCAAACACCCGCTCGACAGGTCGCCCTACGGCTACGTCTACTCCAAGTTCATCGAGAAGAACTTCTTTCGGAAAATCTTTGCCACGTGAGGCTTTCATTGGCGTCGTATCTCGCACATTCCGATCGCGATAATTTTCTGGGCACTGTAAGATGTCGTTTGCTACAACTTAAAACCGCCGTCACACGGGTACTTTTGATCGCGATAAGGGTCGATCCTGATCGGACTTCTTGATCGCAATTACAAGTTGGTCGCTGCTGCACGGTAAAGCCTAATTTAGACCGAGTTTGGCACAGACGTCAGCCGAGTCGCGACCACGGAGCCAGATCGCGATCGTCTTGGTCCCGATTGGTCCTGATCACGATTAAATGCGACCGTGTAGCAGCACCTGATACGGGTCGAGCCTAATCCGGATCGGCTCTGATCGCGATCAAAAGTGCCCGTGTGAGAACAGTATAAGATTGCCTTGAATTTATTTGACACAATGAAGCCAACAGACAGTTAAGCCAAGGAAAGCATAGGTGACACTATTTGCTGTATTTAACTATATAGTACAGTAATTATGACCCATATTGATAGGAATTAAAGTGGAAGAAAAACACACGCTCTGACGGTGGGATTGAAACCCACAACCTTCGGATTCTGTTGGTTTCATTGGCTGTGTCTAACAATGAAACAAGTCCCTCGAACAATTCCCCTTCTTTCGTACCTTGAATTGATCGGAATTTCACGTCCGTGACACCTCGATATATTCACACGCGGTACATCGCTGTTACGTCTTTGGCGCAAAATACTTTGGAAATAGTTTCTACAGGACAATTAACCTAAGTTCCCGCAGAGAAGATTCCCTCTGGAACACATCTAATGTAGATAGATAAATTTATTTCACGAATAAGCAGAAGCGTGTTGTTGCCCCGTGTTTACATTATTGACATTCACGACGCTACCTAGCATGTAGCTCAAGAAGGAAATGAAACGTGGTGAATGAGAACTTGCAAGTGTCACAGCTGGGTCTATTCAGACCACGTCTGTTGTCGAATATCCATGGTTAAGCTATGTTTATTGTAGACTGGCTGTCAGTAAAGTGCATGCCTTCACATACGGCATACGTACGCATCGAGGAATGTTTTGTGACTGCAGCGCACTTTTAAGAGTTTGCCTTTTTTGAAGATCAGACACACGCCGTCGTCCGCTATGCTGATAGAACTGCAATAGGTTCAAGGACTGCGACTTCCCCCGTGGAGTGCGCGCTATGTGCCAGTCGTACCCTCGGTTCACCAATAACCAAAGACAATTAATTTTTTTGGTCGTTTAACGCAGAGGTTTTGTCACCGAAAACGTTGAACACGTTCCTAAAGAAATGAAGCTATCAGTGTGGGGCAAGATATTTATTTTATGTCGTCTTTCTATGTGTGTCGGGAAGCAATCCTGTTGTTGCACAAAATTATTTGACGCGAATAATGGGTGACCATTAAATAAAAAGAAAAACGTCTCTAATATATGGCGCATAATTAATCTAATCTTAGCATGACATTGCATCACTACTGCCTACCGTTCACGTGGCCCCATATGGTTGTTTATGAAGGCCTCGAACTCAAGAAGTGAAGTTGTGGTGGCACAGCGAAGGTGTGTATGTGGATTTTCAGTTTTTATTTCTTTTCTGAACGCTGTCTCTCTATGTTCCCCATGTTATAGTGGCGTGGTATTCTCCAGTCGAGGCAGAAAACTGCGGTGAATAATCTCAAAAGCGTGTAGTGACTCAGTATACAAGCCGATGACGCGGCCGGTGCAAACAAGATTGCAAAGCTTTGTCGCGGGGCTCCGATCCACCTGCGCCTTCTGAAAACTTTACCATACCAGCAGGGTAGACTGGCCACCGCTGTATTAGTAGGATTTATTTTCTCCTGCGTAAGATATATCGCCTTTTTCATTAAGAAATGACACACAGTCTTGCTTCAACTACAGTAAACGTCCCAGGGCGCACCTGGGTGGGGAGACAACCGAGAGTAAGACCAAAAGTAGAGACAAACGAATCAACGCCAAATGTCCTAACTTTAAGTTCTACCTTAGGCGCTCACGATGGGCGTCAGATCGATCTTACACGGAACACACCGGGAGAATGCGAAGTGCTTGACGCTCATCTCATAACTACAGAGAAGTGTCTCATGACCATGTTCTGTCATCACCACTCTTGGCCTTGCAGGTTACGCCGGCTTCTGGAGACCGGCCTGATGCACAAATGGGTGGCCGACAGCCAGGGCAACTGGCAGCGCTGCATTCAGACCAATGACAATATTGTGGAGAGCATCAGCCTGAAAGACACCATGCCCTTCTTTCTGCTGTGGGGATTCATGTGCGGCCTAGCCTTCTGTGCCTTCCTCTGCGAGCTGGGATGCAATAGATTGCTCAAGGGCCGCCGCACTGACAGACGCTGAAGCGCAACACGACAGTCCACTACAGCGTTAGAATGCCCCTGTAAACGTGGTAGGGAATATTTTAAAACTTGCCGTAAGCACACAGACACACACAAAAATAACGTTTTAGAACACGTCACGAAGAAATCAATCTTCACTTCAGGTTCGAAACGAACACGTTAGAATAAAAGCTCCTGTAGAAAGAATTTAGTGGTTTTGTCGTTTATGCCTGAACGCAAACTTACATCGTAGATTTTTGTCCCCAAAACCCGGAAATGGCTTCAGAGCAAACGTAAAAAATAATTGGCCGCTATCCCGCCCTGCGAACGTGAGTGTCCAGCGAAGCTGTATCAAACACCATACATGCTAATAGGGGGGGGGGGCATGTTTTATTATTACTTTAGAGTAATGGTAGTGGTAATCGCTTGCGAACAAAAACAAAAATGCTGAAGGTCGCCACGCGCGCGTGACGTAACTTCTTTCCCCGTGCCATCCCTCTTTGCTTAGCTTCCAGCGCACTCGTCGGGACGAGACAAGAGAGAAAGCGATTAGGGCGTGCGACAAGTATCTAACTCCGCTCGTACTTGACGGACTCTAAAAATTTTTGCGGCGGTCGATTTATGAGGCAATAAACTTCTTTAAAGAAGCGATTCGATGGTGGCTCGGAAAAAGTGTTTCAGGGCCCTTTTAAGCCGTCGACGGAGCCTTACACACGTTTATATGTAAATTATCGTTTTCTTGGATCTGCAACAGCGACAAGCTAATGTTGATCAATTATGCCCTCTCGCGCGTATGCGACGCCAGTCTGTTTAAAAATGTGCGTATCGAAATTTTGTTCGTCAACTATTTTATATTGCAGGCCAGCAACAAAATTGCACGGGGAAATAAGGACTGAGGTTAAAGAGCGCTTTTGCGCGTCCCGTTCATTTCCGAACCAATGCGCTGTGCCGATCTTGTTTTTTTTATTGCGATAGCAATTATATGGACACTCTCGGCTGGATTTTGCCGTCGCCGTCGCTGCCGTCATGCACCGTATATGTATAAGTATGTATATATATGTATATATAAAAGCCCCAAAGAATAATAATTCAGAAAAATGCTTCCGAAGCGCGGAATCGAACCAGGGACCTCTTGCTCCGCAGCGAGTGGCGCGAGCCACTACGCCACGAAACGCAGATCCTCCACGTAGGTAACGGCGAGCGTTATATACACACCCTTTACCGATGGACGGACTCGGAGATGGTTGCGCTTATACGCGTTTCTTCATTACCAGCGAGATGGCTCTAGGAGCACGACGGGCGCATTAAAAAGTCGTCAGCTCGCTCGCTCGCTTCTTCTTATATTTGCACAGGGAGAACTTTGCCCTTCCGCTGTCTGCTCGCGCTATTTTCTGGTGGTGAGGGGAAGAGGGTTGATTCTAGCTTTCACCGTGGTGTCCGCGCTCATGTTACGGAGCGTACGAAAGTACTCGAGCTCAAGGGACCCCGCTAAACGAACAAACAGACGATGAGCGCGAACTATCATAATGATAATATCTGGGGTTTAACGTCCCAAAACCACGATATGATTATGAGAGACGCCGTAGTGGAGGGCTCCGGAAATTTCGACCACCTAGGGTTCTTTAACGTGCACCCAAATCTAAGTACACGGGCCTCAGACATTTTCGCCTCCATCGAAAAAGCAGCCGCCGCGGCCAGGATTCGATCCCGCGACCTTGGGGTCAGCAGTCGAGCGCCATAACCACTAGACCACCGTGGCGGGGCAGCGCCAACTATCAAGTTTCACTGCTCGACACTTGAAGCACGCTAGTTTCCTTCGCTGCTTCGGCCGCCTTTGCAACAGGAGCGCTGTTCAAACTGAGAGTATCCAGTGGCGAGCCTCACTTCGTATAGCATTAGTTTCTTGCCATCGCATTCATTGCTTCGCCCTTGCGGCGGAACTGTGACTTTTTTTGGATTAACTACTGCAATTACAAACACTGCGAAGGGTGATCTTTCTGTCGCGTCGTAAAAAAATGGGTTGAGAAAAATTAGTTGTAGGTCTCTTTAAATAAAAAGAAGCCTAAGAGCGTTGGGTTGTAGCGCGCTGCTCAAACACGAAGAAGTAACAACCGCAACAGTTAGTTCGCGTTCGTCCTGCGTGTACCTGTGCGTTCTTTCCGAGTGTCCTTCCTTGTGTTTGAGCAGTGCGCTGCAAGTGTCGAGCTTTGACTGTTGTTAGTTCGCAGTCGTCCTGTGTGTGTTCTTTTCGCCAATCCTTTGCGCTCGAGCGGCGCGTTGCGAGTACTGAGATGCTTGCCGTTCTTCCTGTGACATTCTAATTTGTTGCTATCGCATTCCTTGCTTCGCCGTTGCGGCGAAACTGTGATTTTTTCCAAAAGCAACATTTTTGGAATTTCCCCGCAGGGGAGTCTGCGCGAGCAGGCGTTTGGTCTGTAGCGACACACCAAACGACACACCGAGCTAACGCGGTGTTCGGCCCCTCCCACGCCCAGCCGTGCGTGGCTGTGCCGTGTCCGGGGAAAAGGGGATCCTGGGGGTTGAGCCGACGCCGGGTGCTTGGACCTTTAAAGCCCCCTGGCAGAGGCAACACGCCCCTTTGGCCCCGGCTTCACGTAGACGGCCCTCCTGGGCTGACCCACCCAGGGGAAATCGGCAGTCGCCTTTTCCTTTCTCTCTCTCCTCACATCTTCGTCTTTCTCTCCCGCTTTCAATCTGTGCTGTCGTCTTCTCCCTTCCATTTACCTCCATTTCTTCTGGCGGCGAGGGTTAACCTTGTGTGGTGGTCCTACCTTGGGTACACCACATTCGGTTATAGCAACGATATACAGTTGACATGGCAGGGCTTGCTCCACCACAACCTCTGCCGTGTCCCCTTGTTGGGCTCGGTGTAGGGTGACTGGCATTGTTGCCGAACAATTTACTCATTTAATTGGATCGTCCAACATTTTCGCAAATGATCGCCCCCCGAAACGGGGGCGCACCGATGCAACCGCTGAAATCCTCCAGACAAAGAAAGACACCTTCCCCAAGTATCACGTCATTCATCTACTCTGAGAACGCCGACAAAAAAGCCCGTAACATTTCACCATTCCTAGTGTCAAAGTGCCTCACTGAGACCATCGGAAGCGGCTACAAAGCCACAAAGATGGCCAGTGGGGATCTGCTGGTTGAAGTTAAAGATAAGTCGCAGTACCAAAAATTGACAAACGTTGTGGCGGTTGGGGACAAACGATCACTGTCACCGCCCACAGAACAATGAATACGGTGAAGGGTGTCGTATCAGATGATGACCTCATGTACCTTACTGATGACGAACTCCTGGCCGGCTGGAAGGATGAGAATGTTGTACAGGTACAACGAATAAAAATAAGACGAGACAACAGGGAAATACCCACTAGGCCCCTAATCGTTACCTTCAACTCCAGCACACTTCCAGACGAAATAGAAACAGGTTACTTGAAGTTGCACGTGAGACCATACATTTCGAACCCAAGGCGGTGCTTGAAGTGCCAAAGGTTTGGCCATGCATCACAGAGCTGCCGAGGGCAGCTTACCTGTGCTAAGTGCAGTGCTACGGGACACTCTGCTGATGACGACTGCAGTGCTGAAGCTCACTGTGCAAATTGTGATGGTGACCACCCGGCGTACTCGAGATCCTGCACAGCCTGGAGAAAAGAGGAGATCATCACTATCAAATTTAAAGAAAACATAAGCTTCCGCGAAGCCAGACAGCGTCTCTCACCGTACCTTGCTAAAAGACATCATTCGCCGAAGTGGTGCAACGGGGGCCAGCACCACAACGCCATCAGGCGGCCGCCCAGGCCTCGCGCAGTGCGCTGAGGCGACCGCCCCTTGCCCCCACGGTGGGAGCAGCCAAGGCTGCCCTACCCTCCCCTAACGCGGCCACACTAGAGGCCTCTCCTAGATCTGGCACCAGCCAGGACAGCTCAGAGGCCAAAGAGGTCCTGTCGACCTCTTCTCTGGTGGGGTCAAAGGCCTCGTCTGCCAAGACGAAGCCTACACAACGCCATCATCGCTCGCTAGAGCAACTGTCCGACGCCTTGCACGAGGCGATGGACACTACTTCTAGCCCAGCGGTGCAGGCAGCGCCTAAGGAGCGGCGAGACACTCTCGACCGCTCCAAAAAAAAAAAAAACCATAACCGAATTACAGGGCCAGAAAAGGGTCCTGTAACATAAGTGAACCTACACCATTTTTGAACTCGCATTTTTTAGTTTTTTTAGAAGCAAGTCACTTTTCATTCTACTATATCTTACTCACTTGCTCTTCAATTTTTAAACTTTCACATTCAACATGGCTTTTACGATTCATTGGAACTGTAGAGGGCTTTTAAACATTTTAGGTGACATAAAGTAAATACTAAACGACTTTTCTCCTGTAGCCTTGTGCCTTCAGGAAACCAACCTAGGTGATTGATATCAAAACATCCTAAAAGGCTTCACTGTTGTGCGGCGCGATCGTACGCAGGCAAGCCGACTGTTGTTAAAGGTGGCATAGCAGTGAGAGACATTCATATTAATAGTTACATAGAGGCCGCCACCGTTACCATTCTAGCGCACAAAACCATCACCATCTGTTCCCTCTACATTCCACTACACACGCAATTCACCATAAGCGATTTAGAATTAATTTTACACCAACTACCCGGACCTTTTGTGATAGCAGGTGATTTTAATGCACATAACACGCTTTGGGGTAGTAAAACAGTTGACTCTAGAGGACAAACACTTGAAGATTTTATTTTAGCCAACGATGTTTGTCTTTTGAATTCTGGCGCTGCCACTTAGTGCTCCCCAAGTTCGGGAGCTATGAGCTGCCTGGACCTTGCGCTATGGTCTCCAGCGATGTTCACAGATTTTAAATGGAAGGTAATAGATAATCCATACGGTAGTGACCACATGCCTGCACTCATCATTCTAACCACAGCATTTCCTACCGTACCTTCCAGACCACCCCGCTGGCGACTTCATTTGGCAGACTGGGCTCTCTTTAGCGATCAAGCCAGTCGGGATAAAGAGAGTCTAGATCATTTGAGCGTTAATGAAATGAATGAAAGGATTACAGCGTGTATAATCGCGGCAGCAAAGAGAGCTATCCCTCAGTCTTCTGGTTTTTTAAAAAAGAAATTGAAGCCCTGGTAGACGCACGAATGTACAGAAGCCAAAAAACTCCAAAACAAAGCCTGGGGTATCTTCCGGAGGTACCCGAGGTACGATAACCTCATCTCCTTCAAAAAAGCCAAAGCGAAAGCTAGATATGTTCCTAGGCAAGCCGAGAAAATCTCCTGGCAAAACTACATTTCATCCATAAACAGCTCGGTCACATCCAAAAGAATGTGAAATCAGGTTTGCAAGTTCAATGGCAACTACGCTGCCTATACCATCCCCTTTCTTTCAACAATAGGTACTCAGACATCCCTACAGGAACAGGCAGACCTATTAGGGCTTCACTTTTACAACATATTTAGCTCAGCAAACTATTCAGAAACGTTCTTAAGGCACAAGCAATCTATAGAAAAACAAAAGCTTCCTACAGCAGGTTTCTTAGCCTTGCCATACAATGCGCCTTTAACCCTCCATGATCTGAACACAGTACTTTGTACAGGTAAAAAAACAGCGCCTGGTCCTGACACAATACACTTGTCGTACGACGATTTATTATGAGACAGCAACGTCTTAAACAGTCGAGGTAGCACTCGCAGAACACGAAGGTAGATCGCGCGCACAGCAACAACAGAAGCGGAAGCTCTTCTTTCTCTTCCTCACTACAATGGCCCCGGGAGTGAAAAGGAGCCATCCTGGCGACTAAGGCGCAGGTAGGATCATAGGGTCGTAATATGGCTTGAGTCGGCTGACATGCACCGTGTCCCGACCGCGATGCCTGAGGTCGTGGGATGGCGTCACAGGTTCAACGACGTAGTTGACAGAGGATGTGCGGTCAATTATACGGTAAGGGCCATCATAACGGGCAAGAAACTTCGTTGAAAGTCCAGGGCTATGCGGTGGGACCGACAACCAAACGAGTGAACCGGTCGCAAAATGTTGTGTAGACAATTCGTTGTCATGCCGGAGCTTTTCGCGACCTTGAGCGGCGGTCGTAAGTGTACGCGCAAGCTGCCTACAGTCCTCTGCGTATTTGGCCGCTTCAGACACCGTTGTGCACTCGGAAGTGTCGGGTCGGTACGGAAGCATGGTGTCCATTGTGCAAGAGGGCTCTCGTCCATATAGTAGAAAGAACGGCGAAAAGCCAGTGGTAGCTTGTGTGGCAGTGTTATAAGCGTATGTTACAAACGGCAAAACAGTGTCCCAGTTGCTATGATCCGAGGCGACGTACATAGTCAACATGTCGCCGAGAGTACGGTTGAACCTCTCCGTCAAGCCGTTCGTTTGCGGATGGTAGGCTGTGGACTTGTGGTGGACGATGTTGCATGCCGCGAGAAGGGCTTGTATTACTTCGGAAAGGAACACGCGCCCTCTGTCACTGAGCAGTTCGCGTGGTGCTCCATGCCGAAGAACGAAGTTCCGCAAAATGAAGAATGCGACTTCGCGCGAAGTAGCGGCTGGAAGTGCTGCGGTCTCGGCGTAGCGCGTGAGGTGATCGACTCCTACAATTATCCATCGGTTACCCGAGGAGCTGCAGGGAAGAGGACCATATAGGTCTATGCCGACGCGATCAAAGGGACGAGCCGGACAGGGCAGCGGTTGTAACTCGCCAGTAGGCCGTTGGTGAACTTTTCGTCGTTGACATGCTCTACAAGCTCGAACGTACTGGCGGGCGAAGCGATACATTGCGGCTCAGTAGAAACGTTGTCGTAGCCGAGTATACGTCTTCAGCTCACCGGCGTGACCGTTATGAGGAGCAGCATGAAAATATTCGCATATTTCAGAACGCATGTGCCGGGGAATCACGAGTAGCCACTTGCGACCGTCGGGTAAATAGTTTCGCCGGTAAAGAATGCTGTCATGCACAGCAAAGTGAGCGGCTTGGCGACGAAGCGTTCGAGAAGAGGGTGTGGTGTTTGGGTCGTCGAGGAAGTTTATTATAGCTGAAAGGGATGGATCCTTTCGCTGCTCGACCGGCATGTTAGCGACGTTGATGGGGGATAAAGATGCAAAGGACATTGATGCGGAGGCCACATCAACAGGCATCGGCGATCGGGAAAGCGCATCGGCGTCAGAGTGCTTCCTGCCCGATCGGTAGACAACGCGGATGTCGTGTTCTTGCAATCGAAGCGCCCAACGCCCGAGCCGTCCTGACGGATCTTTTAACGAGGACAGCCAGCAAAGGGCATGGTGGTCGGTAACAACGTCGAAAGGGCGACCATAGAGGTATGGACGAAATTTGACGAGAGCCCAAATGATGGCTAAACATTCCTTTTCTGTGACGGAGTAGTTTCTTTCTGCCTTCGTTAAAGTGCGACTGGCATACGCCACAACGTACTCGTCGTAGCCGTCTTTCCGTTGCGCTAGGATTGCACCAAGTCCGATGCCGCTGGCGTCCGTGTGTATTTCTGTAGGGGCTGTGGGGTCGTAATGACGAAGGATCGGTGGTGAAATCAGTAGGCGACGTAGTTGCTCGAAGGCTTCGTCACACGAGGTTGACCACGCGGAGATGCCGTTGCTTGCGGTAAGCAGATTGGTCAGTGGCGCGATGATGCTTGCGAAATTGCGCACAAAACGCCGAAAATAAGAGCAGAGCCCTATGAAGCTGCGGAGTGCCTTAAGAGTAGTGGGCTTGGGGAAATCTGCGACCGCACGAAGCTTGGCGGGGTCAGGAAGAACACCATCCTTTGATACGACGTGCCCTAATATTGTTAACTTCCGGGCAGCAAAACGGCACTTTTTGATGTTCAGTTGGAGGCCTGCGGAGGAGAGGCAGGTCAGTATCTCACCCAAGCGATTGAGGTGCGTTGGAAAATCGGCCGAAAACACGACGATGTCATCGAGATAACAGAGGCATGTTTTCCACTTGTAGTTGCGAAGGATGGTATCCATCATACGCTCGAAGGTTGCGGGCGCGTTGCACAGGCCGAAAGGCATGACGGTAAATTCGTACAAACCGTCAGGCGTGACGAAAGCTGTCTTTTCGCAGTCACTTTCAGCCATGGGCACTTGCCAATAGCCCGAGCGAAGATCCAGAGATGAGAAGTACTCCGCGCCTTGTAAGCAGTCGAGGGCATCATCGATCCGAGGCAGCGGATAGACATCTTTGCGAGTGATTTTATTCAGCCGACGATAATCCACACAGAAGCGGATTGACCCGTCCTTCTTGCGTACTAGCACCACAGGAGACGCCCAAGGACTGTCGGAGGGGCGAATGACGCCACGCTGCAGCATATCGTCGACCTGCTCGCTAATTACCCGTCGTTCGGCGGCCGACACGCGGTATGGGCGCTGGCGTAATGGAGGGTGGGAACCAGTGTGGATGCGGTGAGTGATGCTCGCCGTACGTCCCAAGGATGGTTGGTCGCAATCAAACGATGACCGAAAGTTTTGAAGGAGGGCGAGGACTTGGCGGCGGTATGGATTCGGCAGATCGGCGTCCAAGGCGGCTTCAAGAACGTCTGACGACGGCGAAGACAGTGATGGTGACGTGCAATGCTCGGAGGAAGTAAGGGCGTCGAGCTGATAACAGGGCGTGTTGTCGGAAGTCTCAATAATGTGAATTGAGTCAATGGGCTGAACACGACCTAGTGATTCTCCGCGCAGTAAGGTTACGGGGTGCTTAAACGGATTGCAGACAAGCATAGATGATAATCCGGATGCAGTGGCGAGAACGGCAAACGGGAGAGGTAGAGCCTTCCGACGCAGAAAAATAGGCGACGGCGTAAAAAGTACGGTGGCGTCTGTCGCGGCGGAGCAAGATACGGGCACAAGGACCGACATTTCGGGCGGCACTTCCGTGTCGGATACAACAGTGAGCTTTGCGGCTTTGGTTGCAGAAGGGTCGGGCAATACGGATCCAGAGAATGGGAAAAGTGCCACTTCGGCTCGAGCACAGTCTATGATGGCACGATGTTGCGACAAGAAGTCCCAACCGAGGATGATTTCATGGGAGCATGAAGAGAGCACGAAAAGTTCGACAACGTATACAGCGCCGTCAATGACCACTCTTGCGGTGCACGCAGCATGCGGTGCTACATGCTGCGTACTTGCAGTACGCAGTAGCATGCCAGATAGCGGGGTGGTGACCTTATGCAGTTTTCTACAAAGCTTCTCGTCTATGACAGAAACGGCAGCCCCAGTATCAATAAGCGCTGTTGCGGCAGTTCCTTCAACGATAACGTCCAATAAATTGCGCGGCGACTGTGCAGGCCTTGTAGAAGTCGCGAAGCGTGCAGTTCGTGCCTGCGGAACTGCAGCTGCTAGTTTCCCTCGCTTGGCGACTGGCGACGACGTAAGGGCGAAGGCGAGCGACGACGTGGGGAGGGTGATCGATGGTTAGCGAAGGGACGTCGAGGTAGCGGCGAAAAGTCTGGGTTGGAACGCATGGCATTACCGGTATCATCATGCGAATAGCCGTGTCCAGGTACTGCAACACTTGGATTACCAGAAGGCATGCGACGATTGCAGAAGCGTGCGACGTGGCCGGCGAAACCGCAAGCGAAGCATATGGGCCGGTTGTCACGTGTGCGCCAGGGGTTCTGAAAATGGCTGCGAGGTGGAACTTGGGGCGACAAGGGAGGTGGAGATGGTCGTGGTCGCATCGCGGCAGGAAACGCGACGGTTTGGTGCGCAGGTCGCGCTGCGACTGCAGCATAGGTCAGAGGTGCTGTTACGGGAGCGAATGGTTGAGCCAAGGGCAGCGACTCGGCAAGCTCCTCGCGGATGGCCCTTCTGATGGGATCAGCCAGAGGTGTGGCAGGCTGTACAGGGCGATCGCCTAGTGTAAGCATGGACAGTTGGCGCGCCACCTCTTCACGAATGAAGTCCTTAATCTGGCCCGAGAGTCACATATCAGACGCCGGGTTGGCGGCAAGCGTGAGACCCGAGAGCGAGTTGGCAGGTGTAATAGCGCTGCGCGCAAGGACCCGCTGTCGGCGCAACTGATCGAAGCTCTGGCAAAGTGTGACGATGGCCGCTACAGAAGTAGGGTTTCGCGCAATGAGCATTTGGAACGCGTCGTCCTCGATGCCTTTGAGGACATGCTTCACTTGGTCCTCTTCGCTCATGGAGGAATCGACGCGGGCACAAAGGTCCACGACATCCTCTATGTAGCTGGTGTACGTCTCACCAGGCAGTTGAGCGCGCTGGCGTAGACGTTGCTCAGCGCGGAGCTTTCTCAGGGTGGGGCGGCCGAAGACTTCCGTGAACGCTGTCTTGAAAGCGGACCAGGTCTGTAGTTGACGCTCATGATTGTGGAACCAGAGGTTCGCAACGTCAGCGAGATAGAAGATGACGGCACGTAGTTTGGCCGGGTCATCCCATTTGTTGTGCTCGCTGACGCGCTCATAGATTGAAAGCCAGTCTTCTGCGTCAGTCTCACCTGCTGCGCTAAAGACTGGAGGGTCCCGTTGCCGCTGGACGGCGCCGCAGCTGGTGGAAGGGGCGGCGGCTTCAGGCTGAATGTCGACAGCGTCGGTCATAGTGCTTGAAACAGGTGGCAACGTTCGGTTGCGAAGTTCCAGGTTGAGGCCAGGGATTCCAGCAACCTCCACCAGATGTCGTACGACGATTTATTATGAGACAGCAACGTCTTAAACAGTCGAGGTAGCACTCGCAGAACACGAAGGTGTTCAGAAGCGGAAGCTCTTCTTTCTCTCCTCACTACACACTATACAATGCTCGCCCACCTGTCGCCAAAAGCAGTTGAGGCCCTTTTGCATTTGTTCAACGTTATTTGGCAAACTGGTCGAATGCCCACGGATTGGAAGAAGGCCATTATAATCCCATTCCTAAAAACGGGAAAAGATTCTACATTAGCAAACAGCCATAGGCCAATTGCACTTACAAGTTGTCTTGCAAAAACCCATGAGAGTGTCATTAACATACGTCCTCGAAACAGGAAACTCACTAGACATCCACCAATGTGGGTACAGAAAAGGTTGTTCAACAACCGACCACCTAGTTCGGCTTGAAAACACAATGCGAGAAGCTTTCTTACACAAACAACACTGTCTAGCAGTCTTTTTGATCTTCAAAAAGCCTACGACACTACTTGGAGGTATGGCATTTTGCGAGACTTGGCGGATCTAGGAATCCGCGGCAGAATGCTTAACTGTCTCTCCGATTTTTTGTCCAACCGAACCTTCCAGGTCTGCCTTGGCGTGACACTTTCTCGTGTATTTACTCAAGAAAACGGTGTACCTCAGGGGTGCGTTTTCAGCACTACACTTTTTGTTGTGAAAATTAACTCTGTAAACAAAGTTATACCATCCAAACTGATGCATTCTCTGTATGTTGACGATTTCCAGATTGCGTGCCGCGCGTCTAACATGGTGACATGTCAACAACAGACTCAAATCACGTTGAACAAACTAACACAATGGGTGGAGGAAAACGGCTTCCGTTTCTCCGGGGAAAAGGCAGTTGCCATAGTATATTCTCAGAAAAGAGGCTTGCAGCCGGATCCAGTTCTCAAACAGTCTTACCTAAACAGTCTTACCAGTCAAACAAGAGTACAAGTTTCTAAGAGTCATATTCGACAAGAAACTCAACTTTCTATCACACATTAGCAGTCTAAAAAGCGACTAGGGCACTCAACGTCCTCAAGTTCTGTAGCGGAAGCGCTGGGGCGCTGACCGTAAGTGCCTCTGCACATCTATCGTTCATTGGTGCGTAGCAAATTATATTATGGAAGTGTAGTTTACGGTTCAGCGAGGCAGTCCTACCTCAAGAGACTCGACCCCGTACATAATAAAGAGGTACGCTTGGCAACCGGTGCATACCGGACCTCGCCGCTTCCCAGCTTACACTCGGAGAGTAACGAACCGGCACTGGACAGCAGAAGAACGCAGCTAATGCTGTGTTCTTCTGCTGAATCAGTAGCCTAGGTGCATTTGTATTTTTTTGTATAAAAAACATATGCAATTTTCATACATTGATTAACGAAAAAAAGCATAAAAATCTAGTTTTTGTCGTACGCTCTCAATTTTAGTTCCACTTCCGTAAAACATTAGTAGCTACACTTTCGCAAAATTGCAACGCTCCGCATAAAGCAGATCTTAAAGAAAGTACATATGTAGAAAAAAAAACCAAAATAACAAATACTAAACACAATTTCAAACTAATTTTGCGCTCTAATGCAACCTGCGTCTACCTTTAAAATATCTTGCAAACTTTATCGCCATAGCTTTTATTAGCACTGCTGTACAGCCAAGGAACATGAGAGAAAGGAAAGGCAGGGATGCTAACCAGCCTAGAAGGACCGGTATGCTACCCTACACTGGGGGAAGGGATCGGGGAGATGTAAAGACAGAGAAAGGGAGAGAGAGAGAAGGTCCGTGCCACAGGGCTGATAGCAAAAATTGCAGGGCTGCCTTCCAATCGCAGACGATTGACCATCGTTGAGGCTGTTGGCGGTTGACTACACAAAGTGCAGCGCGAAGAGCGGCAAGTTCTGCTGCCGTCGATGCCGCTGGGTGGTCTGTCTTGAAACTGACGGTAATAGCTTTCGCTGGGACGACCACCGCTCCGGACGAACATTGGAGTGCAGTTGACCCATCGGTATGAACATGCACGTGATCAGCTTCTCGTGCACACAAATCAGAGATAGCTGTTTGAGCACTGGAGACGAGAGCTCAGATTTTTTTGTGACTCCCGGTACGCTGAAGTGCACTTCAGGTCGAATGAAGCACCAATGAGGTATCGCTGGCTTAGATGCGGGGCTGAAGCTTGACGGAAGGTGGGCAGAATGGCCTTCAGAAGCACCACGGGCATCGTATTGTGCAACGACTGCAAACTGTACAGCCAAACTTCGAGACTCACTTTCAGTCTCACCGCAACTTAAGTCGCTCGTACCGAGACGGCTCGGGTTAGCCAAACGGACTTGTATGCGTTTAATAATCGTTTGTTTCTATGTTGTTTCCTTCACTCAGTTCTCGGCAATCGCCAAGCGCCCGCCGAATTGTATATAAAGGTTGTACTCTTCGTTGTTACCTTCGTCAGCCTAAGAGAGGTAATGTGGACTACACAGCGCACTGATAAAGCGATCCCTTATCCTAACCTTAGTTTTTGCGCCGCGGTGGTGTAGCGGTTGCGGTGCTCGGCAGCTGACCCGAAGGTCGCGGGTTGGATGCCGGCCGAGGCGGTCGCATTTAGATGGAGGCGAAAGGCTGGAGACCCGTGTACTGTGCGATGTCAGTGCACGTTAGAGTACGAAATGGTCAAATTTTTCCGGAGCCCTCCACAATATGGCGTGCCTCATAATAATATTGTGGTTTTCGCGTGTGAAACCCCATATATTATTAACCTTATTTTTTCTGCTCTCGCTACAGTTTCTGAACAGACTTATACGCCATACATTTCGTATTCTGTTGAGTTGTGCCGCTCTTGCAATGCCTCGGGCAGTAACATTACATTCTCGTGGTTTGGGCAACTTGAGCTCACGTATATTTGAACACTGCGTGACCTTCTAGGCAAGTATGATGATTTCATTCTTTTTTCTTGAGCTCACGTATCTCATGGTCCGTGCGCTATGAGAACAATTTTTCATATAGAGTAAGTCGGAAATTAAGTATTCTTTTTTTTTTAACACGAAAGTGTTTTATGCCAGGGTCCACCAAGACTTTCATGACGTATTTCCGCCACGGAAGTACGTCAGCAAAATGAACGCCATCAGATGGCAAACAAAAAATTGGCCGCGTATCTGCGTGCTTCGCGGCAAATGTCGTATAAAGACGATAGAAGAGGCGCTGCGTGAGATATGGACGCCATCTGGCAATACGTCGGGAAACATGAGTGCTGTGTTGCGGGCTGGTAGTCCCGGCGCAGCAGCAGGCGAAGACCGGCGGTGACCAACGCGACCGGTGGGGACGCCAGCAAGCCCTAACACGCGGTTTGGCGCGAAGCGCTGAAGCAGAAGAAACGTCTGCACTCAACGAGTACTCTCCACACACTCTTTTATTTACACGTCGCCTGGGTAAAACAGGAATGCCAGAGCGGCGCCCACAACCGGCAGCCTGAAGGCCGCCCACAACGCTGCTTTTTCATTTTTTAAAGTATTTTTTTTACCTTTTTGGCCTTCTGAAAAATAAAGTTCACCACCCCATGGCATTCGCACAGTGAAATACAGAACCGAAACCGAAACACAACAATGAGCTCTTGCAGAGGGCACGGAGGAAGGGAAGTCTCAACGCAGTCGCATTTTCAGCGCAGCTTAAGAAACTAGGGTCTTTAAAATTACGTATGTATGCATTTTATATTAAAGGAACACACCGCCTAATAATTACCTAGTGATGTTGCGCCTCAGATATGCGTGATATTTACTTTTTCATCGACAACGTTCACAAGTATGAACAGCCGTACCAGTTCAAGACGGCTGGCCCTTGGGCAAGTGGTTCAACTTTGGCCGAGTGGCTGAATCGAGGGACGTGCCGACAAGCAGAAAGACAGACCAAAATTTCTCCGTTTAACTATCCCAAGAAAGACTATCGTCTTTAAAACAAAGAAAAAGTTCCGTTGACGGGAGTCGAACCTGGGGACCTCTCGGTCCGCGACGATGGTTGGCGGGCGTTTAGCCCACTGAGCTACCGCCAAACACATCACGGAGGCTACCTGAAAGCGCCTTTTATCTTTCACACTTTCCTCTCACAGTGCTCTTGGATTGATGGATGGATGCTGAGCGTCCCCTTTATAACGGGGTGGTGCCATCTGTGCCACCAGGCTCGAAAAAAAGCAAGAAAACGCACCGTTGCTACGACCGTCCCATTCGGCGCGTTTCCAATACAACGCATCAACACACCGTGAGGTGGCAGCTTCAGCTCAAGCCTCGCTCATAGCATCCATCCTCATCGAAAAATAGCTCTCCGACGCTCGCCTGGCTGTCGCACCGCGTTCCCCGCTAGCCCCGTGAGAAGTAACGGCCAGGCTGGAGGGAAGACACGACGCGCGTAGCGTTTCTATTCACATTTCACGACGCTTTCAAGGAGTGCATATCGAGTGTCAGTGTTTATTATGTGCTTGTTGATGCCATCTTTACGTGGGATTCACTATATGCGGTGTCCATCTATATGTTAAGAACTTCAGCTACCGCAAGGGTTAAATCATGATCATGGGCTTTAGCCGTCGGTACGGAGATGTGCTACTATAGGCGTCAACGTGAGTGAGATGCGTCAACATCAAGCGGTGCTATATCTGCAAAATAACAGTAGACGTTGTACAAGCTCTTATATACGAATGAACTATAAACAATAAAGTACTTCTGTGACGACACGTTTCACTTTCGTGTAATACCGATTCTCATGACAGAGGGATCAGCGATCATTTTTTCCTTAATATTGACCAAAGAACCTGAATTCGCATCGTACGATGCTGAAACATTGAATGATGGTTGCAGGTTTACTGCGATAGCGGGCGGTATATAGTGGGAGCTTATGGAAAACAGTTGCAGCAAACGAAAAGCTTTTGTTGACACATAGTCCCGTATTTAAAGATTATTAACATACTCAAAGTTTCTAAGGGTCACTTCATGGAGCCGATCCGTCCTGACCTCGTCGACTGTAATGACCTCAAAGCGTACGTACGCTACACGCAAATTATTCGGTGGAAAACGTTTCACATACATTAAGAAGTTGAAAAACTCAAATATGACGCTCAGACGACATAAATTCGAACGCTATGCTTCGGAAAACGTTCAACTTTCGAAGAAAAGCTTATCTGTTCCCACACTGTCATTGTGTCAAAGTTCTTCTAAGGAAATGTAGGACACTGCCACGAGAAGTTTCATGCAAATGGCGCAGAATAGACGTTAGAGCAAATTCGCTTCGCCATGTCTCTGTGGCGATCGGTCTTAGAGCTTCATTTACATTTCATAGAGTAACTATTCCGAAGTTATTAGGGTTTTTGACGACACCGAAAGATCAATTTTTCTTGCAATGACATCCCGCCGAGAAAAAAACCATGCTTTCCATGCACTGATGAAACAAGACATGAAACAAGTGCACTGTAAGTGACAGTGTAACGCCAACATCGTCTTCGGTCAACAGAAACTCTGAGCTGAAGCACCACATATATCTGCTTTGAACTCAGAAATTCACTGGTGTTTTTCGTTTGAAATATGTTAGCCGATAAGGGGAGAATAGCAATTTTTTTAGTCGAAAATAGAGCAATATGCGAGCGCAATGACATTTTGAATAAGAAAGTTGAACTTCCTGAAGGAATATTATAATATGGCACATCGCTCATCTGTGTCGGTCGACGACGCGTTCCCATGGCAACAGAAGTAATATAATACCTTCGCCGCAACCAAGGGACATCAATTGGTCACATCTAAGCATACTTGAAACTTCTTCCATTTACTTGTCGTTCTTAAAGTACCCTGACTCTAAGAAGGCGGAAACCAGCCGGAAAAAGAAGTGAGTAACTTTTGAAATACCAATAAGTCAGCAAGAAGGTAATAGAAAATCGCTATGAAACATGTAACTCCCATTACTGTCCACTGGTACACTAAAAATGACAAAGGTAACAGTTAGCCCAACGGCCCATCACGAAAAGCGGTCTTCATCATAAACGGGTATGTGCCACAGAAATTTGGTAAATCCCACTACTCTACACTGGTCCACTAAAAATGAAGAAGGCAACAGTTAGCCCGAAAAACGGACATGCGCCGCATAAATACTCACAACTTCCACTAAAAAGGAAGGAGGCGACAGTTGGCACAACGAATGGCTCCGAAACGATGGCGGCGAGTCGAAGACGCCGAGTACGCAGAACGAGAGAATACTAGGGAACGGGAAAGGCAACAGCAGCTGCGAGGAGACCTCGAAGCGATTGAAGGCCTACACCAACGACGACGAGCCCGTAGATCTATGAGAGGTGCGGACGCTTCGTTTCAGCGCGAGGTTCTGTCTCTGGAGTTTGGACATCGGTATCGTGTCTGTGACTATCTGCGGTCTAAGTCGAACCTTTATGCGCTGAGAATCAACCTATGAAAAACCTTTCATCTCTTATCTAAATCCTAGCAACGACCTGCTAGCAACCTAGAAACAATCTGCAACACCTAGCTAAGGCCTGAAAACAACCTAGAAGCAAGCAGATTAATCTTCAGGATCACCTAGTTTCGCTGTTTCAACGCTTGCGCGGCTTAGTGCAAGTTTCGCTAATTGTTTTTCTCTGTACGTTAAACTTGGGCAAAAGTGGCGCTAACATAGTCACCGGCTTGAGTGCAATGAGCTTCCCATACCAATCTGGGACCAAATTCACGAAACCTCTTTGTCGTTAGAGCGTTTCCCATTGGTGAGCCGGCTTCGCTAATGATAAGTTCTGCATGGTGATTGGCTGAAATATTCTCTGACGAAAAATCTTTAGCGTTCAGTCAGACAACATACATAGTAAACATGAGGGATGCAAGACGCCGCTCCACAGATAAAAACACAACTGAACAAAAAATGAACTCCTCTGACATCCTTTATGAGGCGCCACCTGCAGGGTATTCTCCCCCAAGAACGCAAAGCAGGCGCGAACGCTAACCGACGAGGGAGAGTAGGAAAGAACCAGAGGAGAGGGTGGTGAACAGTCGGATCGGGCGCATATGGCTGGCATTGAAAAAAATTAGAGGTGGTGCTGCTGGTGATGACTGAGCTCATTTGGGTTATTTTCAGAATGGCCACCGGCAACGCAACGCCATTCAGGATCTTGTTCCATCACGTGAGTGTGGTTTCCAAAACAGCATCACTAATTGCTAGAATATGAGAAATGAATCGTCTTGACAATGCAATGTCCTAACGTCGTAAGGGGCGTTTGAGGTCTTGGATATGATGTGGTGAATCTTGATTTAATAAAAATATTCTAATGCATTGTATAATTCTCTCTCACAGGCTTCTTGCTTTCTAACATAAGTTCTATGTGAATGAATAGCACGCAGCAAATAAATATCAGTCATATTCCCTGTGAATAAAGAAGTAATCGACGAATATATGTAAAAAAATATTGGCTGACAGTAATCAGAATCGGGAACGTGTCTCGTATATTGAGAAAAAATTTGAGTTACACTGATGTGAAGAGAGGTGATCAGTCGATCTCCGCTATTTCAGTGGCCGCCGTATCAAACCGCATTGTATCGTGATGGCAAGCTAACCATGGCGGGTGCCGGAGGGAATGCACTCAACGCTGTGGCCACTAGCCTAAACTTCACGTAGGTATCCTTCCCTAGGACACTGTGAGTGCAGCAAGCCCTGCTGTATTCAGCAAGGGAGAGGAAGAAATGGGATGCGGAAAGGCAAGGAGGTTAATCGGAAAACAAATATCTGGTTTGCTACCGTGCACTGGGGAAGGGGTAAGGGGAGACAGAAAAGTAAAGAAAAGCTGTGTATTGTATTGTACTGCAAAAGTAATTGGAACTTGTCGTATGCGGACATTGGGAGAGCTTGTTTTTGAAATTATTACACGCGGAATATTTATTCTTGTGAAGCTTGTATTTTCATACAAACGTACTGAAAAAAGTAATATAAACTTATACTTTATGATTAAACTTGGAACGTCCAGTTGGAAGATCGTAGAAAGGGGCTTTATGTTTCGAAGTTTTGGTCTTGTACGTATTTGTCGCTAACGAATTCTTTATTCTTTCCACACATAAAAACGGAGAGTTTCCTTCTGTGTGTTTGATTTGGGAACGACGCATGCACAGCTTGAGTTAAGACAAAGGGACCTCCCGCACCGTAGATACCTGTCGCTATTCTCGTGTGCATTTTTTGGAGAGTGAAACTTACAAAACAAAAACACAATGGTACCTGGCCACACAGCGTGAAGGATTGTTGTATGAAAGCTTGTGAAATATTTTTGAAAAAAAATCCGATTCTGAAACTCTGTCTCTTTTTCATTTTTCCATTTGACTAGACCTTATAACTGTAATAGACACATATGCACAGTTATAAGCTGTAGACTTCATCCAATGTAGCACCCCATTTATTGGCAAAACAAAGCATATAAAGGCTTCTTTTCTTCCAGATACACACTCACAAGAGCAAGTGACTATGGTGTTCGTTTGTCGAATGGTTCGTGGACTGGAATGGTCGGAGCTGTACACAGAGGGGTAACCACTCATCTGCGCTTATATTTTGAGTGCATTATTTCTGAACTCTTGTGGCACGTGGCTTGAAGCTCTAACATACTTCACCATTATAGCACAAGATTATCAAGTTTTGAAGTTTGCGGTCTGTTAAGTCAGCTTCGTTGGACATGATCACTGATACAGCTTAAAGACTAGTCTATAGTTCGCCTAAGCGCGGGAATGTCTTTGTAAGATATCGATGAAAAAATCCGTAAACAGTGGGCGGGTACTTTAGCCGACGTTTGGACATGTTGACTTGTCTTCTTCAAGGCTGCAACTGATTTCCTTAGCGCTCGTGTGTATATGCTTCATGCACTCTCCACCACAAGGGAGAAGGGGAGGGCGATTTAGAAAGTGGGATGGGGTGGGGGAGAGGTCGCCGTGACGAATTGGGTGAATTAGACGAAAATGGGTATTCCGTGCCAAGAAAAAAAGACCAAGAGAAACCGGGGGGAGGGGAGGCATACGTTTCGCTGAATAATGGTTGTCACAGGAAGCACCACTTAACAATAGTAGGTTAGAAATTCCTAGCAGAAGGGCTTAGGTCTCACTGATTTTCGTTGTGTATGTACCATATCGGATGGATTCAAGAGCCCCTTTGGAAACGTTAATACCTGCTGGCTGGAGTGTATTGAACTTGTCAAAAATGTATTTTCTATCTCTTGGGGACCGGAAGTTTGACTGAAGTATGCAAAGTCTAGATCATCCAAGTTGTGGCCTGCTGCATTAAAATGCTGTGCCACTGCTTTCGCTAATTTCTTCGCCGTGTCTGCGCAATACCCGTTTAATCTAACATTAACAGGCTGCCCCGTTTGGCCAATGTGCCGTTTGTGACAATATGATCGAAGCCCGGCCGCGGCGGCCGCATTTTCGAAGGAGGCGAAAATGCTCAAGGCCCGTAGATCATGTAGATAACGTTTGAACTAGTGCATGTAAAACTAGATTTTATATTATCGACGTAATCAATTCCGCTGCTTTTAACTATAACGTCATATGAAGGTGTTTACGTGTCTTACATCTTAGACGAGACGAGGTGTTACCTGGGCAGTTGAATGAGGGTTTACTTTTGCATGCACTAACATGTATTTAAAATTCGTATTGCGGCGATACATGACCTTTGGTACTTCGGGAAACACTTTTCTAAGGCGCTCGTTGCTTGCCAGTATTAGATAATACTTACGGAGGAGATTATTTTTGTTTGGGAGCGTATTTCAGTACTTGGTTATTAATGTTGGCTGCTGGTTGGGCTGTGCTACGGAAGCTCTTTTAGCTAGTGTTGATTTCCTATCTAGTTGTCATGCTTCGTTTTAGACCTTGTTTAGAGCATCTTGAGGGTAATTTCTTTCAACTATAGTGTTTCCTTTAGGTTGCTTAAGTGGTGAACGTAGCCACCGGCGTCGCTACAGATCCTTCCTATACGCCTCGCCTGCCCGACAAATATCACTTGTTTGTAGTGTCGCGGGTGATGACTAATGTGATCTAGGTATTGTTGGTTGTCTGTTGGTTTTTTGTAAAGCGTCGTCTTTAATTTTCCTGTTTCAATGGATACCGACGTGTCTAGGAAGTTAATTTCACTGGAATAATGGTACGCGGTAAATTTAATGCTCGAGTGAAACTTGTTAAAGTACTCAATGAATGCGTTTAGTGCGCTTACGCCATGTTCCCATATGATAAATACGTCGTCTATGTAACGTAGATAGGTGGAAGGCTTTGCCGGACGTGATTTCAGCAGCTCTGATTCTAACTGTCCTACAAAAATGTTGGCGTATGTTGGCGCGAAAGGTGTTCCCAGAGACGGAGTGTTAGGACGCTCACAAAACAGTTCCATTGACGTTCCAGAGCACGGTAGGTGTTCCAGAGATAAGCTAGCCAGAGACGGAGCGCTAGGACTTTGGGGGCCGATAACACTTACATACCTTTGTGAAAGCTGGGCTTGGCCTTTGCTTGACTTGTTTTTAAAAGCTGGGTTTGGCCTTTGCCTGACGCTGTGAAAACTAGGCACAACCCTTGCAAAGGCAGCGAATGGGCTCTGAAGTTGAGTTGCGGAGTTCAAGCTTAGTTTAGCTTGTAAGTGTACTTTATTGATAAACATGGGCAAACACTGGGATGAAGCTTGTATAAGGAGGGTGAATGAGGGATGAACATTGTCTAGCTTTATATAGCATAGCCAATGTAACGGTAAAGCTTGATATGACTTGCCCAACTTAGCAGGACTTGATATAGCCCAACCTAGAAAACCTACAGCAAAACTATACCAAAACCTTAGCAAAATGATCCAATAACAGATAATACTGCTCCGCTGTGGCTTTATCCTTGCAACAGCAACGCCGTGCAAAGCTAACCGCGACCTTTTTTTTTTCTAGAACCATTGACTAGTGGAATTACATATCTCTACATTTTCTTAATTCCGTGAAACCACCTGAAGGTTACGTTCTTATTGACTATATATATAGCAATTAGTTTTTTTGCTGTGTTCGTATTTCTTACAATTAAATTTTCTTGCGAGGCTATATAACGGAGCTAACCTTTTGTACAAGGTGAACTTTGTGCCTCCTGCTTAGGCCGCGAGGACTGCAGTGTGATATATATAAATAAATGATAAAGTGCATAACTTGTTAACTATATGAATATATTTCTAAAGGCACAATAACCTACGTCCAGTGCATGCATTGTCTTGCTCACTTGTGAGCTTGTTCACATATTAAACCGTAGTGGGTGTTACGTTGTGGCTTCACAATATGCAGGAAGCGGATGCCGGCATGTCTATGATGGCATTAACCTACGAACGGCACAGCGTCGTGCGCTTTGGTCCCTGCATTGACACCATCGACTTCAGCATACTTTCAAGTGCGTCTCCAAATCAATTTGACGCTTTCAGCTACATTCGTGCTTTTGATGCTGAGGTGAGAATACAACAGGAAATTATGTTTGTTCTAGTCGGCCGAAATTAAAAATAAGAAACGTGATGCAAAGCGCACAAGCTCATTAATCGTCCGGTGATGAGTATGTGCAGAGTGTTTTTTATCTTCAATTTGTACTGTTGTGTATGATGGCTCTTGCTGATGTATTGACAGACATTTCCACAGACAGATCGACAGATGCAAAGGGATGCGGTAAGAAACGTAAGGGCACGCTTTGTGCTACTTTGAATTTGTACGTATGTGGGCTGTGAGACTACGAGCAATAAACATTCCCGAAAGATATAGAAAATTACATGTAAAAACTAAAAAAAAGACAGATCAATATGATGGATGGTGGGCGGAGAAATTTAAACGAAGAAATGCAGGTACTAGCGGGTCACGTTATTTGTTTCCTGTAATCAGTCATGCCTGTTCGGTCTTGAGTGGATGTCACTTGTCATTAGTAAAATTCTGACGTCTTTAATGTCGCCGCGTCATGAACTCGACACACCTTGAAAAAAAAAAGTAGTGAACGAAGCATGTTCTGAAACTAATCGCTGCGATCTGTTAAGGCAAATTGGGCCATTCGAGAAAATGTTACTCATGTTCGACATTATCGGCTGAGTAAGTCAGTACACAGCCGGTATTCCAGCGAAAAAAGCACATGGCTTTCAAGTTAAGTGTCGACTATCCAAGAACATGCGTGTACGTACTTGAAAGTAGATTTTTTCAATGATGCGCCCATAGTGTGACGAGACAGAAGTGTCTTGACAACTTTTACGCAAATACCATGTAAAGTTTTCAGGAAACAAGTGACTAGCCTTGAGATATTACAACCGATATTTCAGTGTTTTTTCTGGTATAATAAATTGGTGATATACCAAATTAGACGGACCTGTATTAAAGACAGACATCTTGGCTGTCCTGACCTCCAATAACATTGTAATGATCGAATAATAGTGAGATTAAGGCCGGCGTACCTAACTGCAAAATTTACATAAACTGTACGTGAGAATATTTTTTTCTTTTCTTGGTTGTCTATTCCAAGGTGTGGATCGCCGTATTCGCGTGCCTCATCTGCCTTTCCTGCCTGGCAGCCCTAGGCGAATGGAAGACGGCGTTAACTCGAAGCAGAAAGTACTGCAGCCTTCTCAGCAGTGCCTACGGACACGGCTGGGACCTCTTTGGCCTGCTATTCGCTGAAAGTACGTCATCTGATACGCTCTACCGCCATATGGCACTGCGTTATTCCACAGTAATGAGCTTTGCAAATTTCACTTGTCACAGCAAATGCCAGAAGACCTACTATCTCAAAACTGAGCTTTGGGTGATGCCTCAGTCCGAAACAGCTGCTATATTATATATATTATAGAAAAAAAATCAAAGGTGTGTAATGGAATTTTCCTTCTTATAGATAAAACAGGAAGTCTGGCGTTCTTCGACTTAGAATCACTTTTAATAGGAACATAAAATGAAGTCGTAGGGAAACTTAAAAGTAATTATGTGGATCTTAGTGCATGCGTCCTGCTTAAGTGCGTTTTGCGCATTTTGAGAGCGTTAGCTGAGTCCAGACGGACACGTAATGCCCACACAAAGTTGAAGTGAGGAACTTAAACTACATGGCTATGCAGTAAAAAGAAGTATAATGATCGCAATATGTTTGAAATTGCGAGGGTGAGGCACGATGGAAAAAAATAGTACTGGACCACTTGCTTTGTTGACGTGTGGTTGAGTAGGATCAACACTGCGCATGAAGATTTATACCTCTTTCTTTTTTTTTCAGGCTCGCCAAGACGCTATGTGCTCGCATCACAGAAACTGCTTATGGTCGCGTGGCTGTTGACTGTCGTCGTGCTGGCCAACTCGTTCGGAAGTCTGCTGAAGTCTAAACAAGCTGTGTCCACCTTCAAGCCAGATGTCGACAGTGTCGACGACCTTGCAGCAAGGCCCTATCTCACGCCTGTCATACCATCAGGAAATTACTACGAGAGAGAGAGAGAGAAGAGGGAGAAAGGAAAGACAGGGAGGTTAACCAGAAGCAGTCTCCGGTTTGCTACCCTGCACGTGGGGAGGGGAAAGGGGATGTAAAAGAATGAAAGAGAAGAAGAAGAAGAGTTTGTGACGACAGCACGCGACAAAATACTACAACAACAATAAAAAACAAACAAACAAAACGAAGTCATAACAGCAGTCCAAGTACTACACAGCAACATCAGTCATTTTTCTTCCATCAGTCATTTTCTTCCATCAGTCACAGTTTGACATTTAGTCTGGTTGCTTGGAGAAACCGCAACAACGCCTTCAGAGCGGCTCGTGCTGAAGACCGGGTAGGCCAGGGCCCTAGGATTTTCTTCTCCGTGAGAGGGCGGTTGTCCAGCTGGCCTAGTGCGGCTGAGAGGGCCGCTCTTTCGGAATTGAAGCGAGTGCACTCACAAAGAAGGTGCGCGACTGTTTCGCTGCACCCGCAGACTTCACATGACGGGCTCTCCGCCATTCCAATAATAAAGGAATATGCATTTGAGAAGGCCACTCCCAGCCATAGACGGACCAGCAAGGTGGAGTCACGTCGTGATAAGCTGGACGGGATGCGTAATTGAAGATCAGGGTCCAAGGTATGCAGCCGTGCACTTGTAAATGTCGATGATTTCCACAAGTTCAACGTTATACGACGAGCTAGCACACGAAGCTCTTTTGCGGCGTCCGATCTTGAGAGGGGAATGGTGATACTGCTGACACCGTCGTGAGCGGATCGGGCAGCTGCGTCCGCTTGGTCATTTCCCGTAATTCCACAGTGACTAGGCAGCCACTGGAATATTACTTGGTGCCCTTTTTCTATTGCTGCATGGTGGATTTGCCTAATTTCCCCGACGAGCTGCTCATGTGAGCCATGACGCAAAGCAGAGGGTAGACTTTGGAGGGCTGCTTTGCTATCGCAGAAGATAGACCACGAAGTAGGTGACTGCTCCATGACAAATTGAAGAGCAGCACGGAGCGCTACTAGTTCAGCAGCTGTAGTTGAGGTTGCGTGATACATTTTGAGCTGTATTGTGGTAGCTCTTGCAGGAATTATTACGGCGGCGGTTGAGCTTGCAGTCATAACTGAACCATCAGTGTAAATATGGGTGTGAGTGATGTACACCTCATGTAAATACAGTAGTGCAGCCTGTTTAAGGGCAACCGATGACATTCTTCTTTTCGTCGTAATTCCAGGTATGGTAGGCGCACTTCGGGTCGATGTAGGCACCATATAGGTGAGGATGGTCTTGCTGCAGGCGTATAGTTCGATGGCAAAAAAGTACTATGGTCAGCAATAATGCGGCTGAATGTTGTATGCGGTCTTTGTGCAGGTAAAGATGCCAGATGGTGCGAAGGTACCCGGGCAAGGTGTCGAATATGAGCCCTGAGGGTATCAGTGGTTATGTACGTTGACACAGGATGGTCTCCTGCAATGACGATTGTTGCCGCTGTAGACGCACATTTCGGAAGACCGAGGCATGTCCTTAAAGCTTGAGCTTGCAGGCCCTGGAGTGCATTCAAATTTGTTTTGCAGGTATTTCCAATCACAGGAAGACTGTACCTCGCAAAACCGAGAAATAAGGCATTGTAGAGCTGTAGCATAGACCTTACTGATGTGCCCCACGACTTTCCACCCAGAAACTTGAGAAGATGCGCTATGGTAGTCAGCCGTCTCTTCATGTACAAAACGTGTGGCGTCCATGATAAATCGCGGTCGATGATTACGCCTAAAAAACGGTGCTTCCGGTCGTGGGCAACTGCGTGCCCATTGATCGTTATTGTGTACTGCCGCATTGTCTTGCGTGTAAATGCGACAAAGCAGCACTTCTCGGGTGACAGTTCTAGATTTTGATTTTTCAAGTACAACGAGGTCAGCGTAGCTGCCTTTTGTATCCGGGCTCGTATTTGTAGGCGTGTCACTGCAGATGCCCAGATGCAGATGTCGTCTGCATATATAGACACATGGACTGTATTGGGCAAACATTTCGTGAGGCCAACGAGCACAAGGTTGAATAGTGTCGGGCTTAACACACCACCTTGTGGCACTCCACGTCCTGTCTGATGGTAAGATGTGGCGCCTTCCTCAGTGACCATGAAAAAACTTCTACCAGTCAAATAGCTGCGTATCCACTCGAATGTTCGGCCACCAATTCCGACTTCAGTCAACGCGTCTATTATTGCGCCATGCGTTATATTGTCGTAGGCTCCTTTTATATCGAGGAACAATGCTGCTGTGAGGCGTTTCAGGCGTTTCTGATGTTGGACAAACGTGACTAAGTCAATCACGTTGTCAATAGAGGAGCGCCCACGTCGGAAGCCTGCCATGGAGTCTGGGTAAACGCTGTACCATTCCAGATACCACTCCAAGCGTGTCAGCACCATCCTTTCCATAACCTTCCCAATGCAGCTGGCTAGAGCAATGGGTCGGTATGATGACAGATCTAGCGGCGATTTGCCAGGTTTAAGAAGCGGAACCAAGCGGCTGCACTTCCATTCTGGCGGCACCAAACCCTTCCTCCAGGACTCGTTGTACATACTTAGCAGCATGCGTCGCGCCTTCTCTCCAAGGTTTCCGAGCGCTGAATATGTCACACCGTCAGGCCCCGGAGATGATGAGCGCCTGCAGCTTGCCAGTGCCGCTTCAAGCTCCTCCATTGAGTACATGAGGTCCATGCGGGAGTCCCGGGACGCAGGAGTGGCGCATTGTATAGGTGCACATGTAGCCTGAGTGCCAATTACTTTCGCGCAGAATTCTTCAGCCACCTCAATCTCTCTTCGACCCTGCTTCAGAGCGAGAGACTTGAAAGGGAAACGCTGATGCGGTAGATCACGAAGTCCGCGAACGGTCCTCCATATTTTAGACAAACGCTGACGTGGATCCAAGGACTCACAGAATAGCTTCCATCTTTTAGATTGAAGTGCGTCAATACGGCGCTGAATCTTCTTTTGCAGCCGTCTTGCCTCTCTGAGGTCGTGTATTGATTTCGTTCGTCTGTACCTTCTTTCCGCGCGTCTGCGAATCGCCCGTAGGCGCTGTAATTCGGCTTCAAATTCATTATAATTCGGAAAAGGCTGAAAGGTGCGCGTAGCCTCTTTTATGGCATTGCGAATTTCATTGTCAAAACCTGTTGGAAGCGTACCTTCACAGGTTTCCTCCATGTGCAGCCGGAACGCCGACCAGTCAGTAGTTCGTCGGAGAGCGGTAGAGGTGCCCTTGGATAGTCCCTTTATCTTCAGATAAGTAGGAAGATGGTCACTTCCATGAGATTCGATATCCGCGAACCATTTTACGTGTCTTTCCAAATGCCAAGAGACCATGGTCAAGTCCAAGCAGCTGCTGTATGTAGTTCCCCGCAGATATGTCGGACTACCATCGTTGAGGCAGCATAGATTGTGCTGTGTCGCAAATAATGCCAATCTTCTTCCCCTAGAATCCATCTTCACGCTGCCCCATACTACGAGACATTTGCGCGGGTAAGTATGCCACACTACGCTAGGCCCACTTTTTTGCTTCTTGCTATATAAGATAAACGGCACATAAGAGCAGGTTAGACCGAAAGGCTAATCTGGCTTAGCAAGAAGAAGGTACTTAGTGTTCGTTCAAGAGCCGTGAATGCTTGTCAGTATTGTCAGTTTCTGCTTGTCATCGCTATACTCAAGGACGCCGAAGTTCACTTGAACGCGAAGGATTATTAGCCGCAGTAAACATGTGGTGGTGTCACGTGCACATGTTAGAGCTAGAATATGAGACGGCTATTATCAAAATATCTAGTTATCTGTCTCTTAGTGCGCAGGAGCTGTCAATAAATTATAGGAATAACGCGGAAGCGCGCACAATAGCGAGATGTCTAGCAATACTCGCTGCCTGAATGTTAACCATAGATTCTGGCGAGTTAGTCGTAGCTTGTGGCTATAAAAACAGCGGAAACTACAGAACTGTGAGCACAAAAATATAGCCTCATCAAAGTTTGGTCTTGCGATCTCTTGCCCTTCACTGTTGATTTACACAGCGGATAGTTGGGCAAAGTTGTTCCATACCACAAAACTTTCTTAATGCGAAAATAGCACTTTTTAGAACTGTTTAAGGCAACCGGGCGCAAGTTTTACTGTATTGCAAAGAGACAAGCACCGTGCTTAGACTGAAATATCGCAGTCACGTTTGTACAGTAATAGTCGACTGCGTGGTTCCAAAACGGGCCACGTAGCCAAGCTCTCTAGAGAGCCACTCTTCTAGTCAGACAGCCGGTGTGTTCCACGTACGTGCGGCTACGTAAAACCTGCTGCAGAATTGCCAATCGTCGAATTCAGACTGCGGGGTACGCGTCTTCATTCAATGTGCGCTGCGTAGTAAAGCCGGAAGTAGGCGGGGTTCATGATTCAAACATGAGTTTCCCAGTTGCAGCCTTTGAGAAGGCAGGTAAGGAACGTCGCTTTCCGACGCTGGCTGATACAAGCAAAAAAAGTGGACATTTCGGGCAGTGAAGCTGGCCTACTTTAGTAACGAAAGCTAATACTTTTCCTCCCTTTATCATCAAATAATGAACAATTAGAACGAGTCTTGAAGTAAAACGCTTTTAGTACCGCACCTTACCACTTCGGGGGTAATAAAAAAATTTTCTGCGGAGCCTGATGAAGGGCTGCTCTAATAAATAACGTTTGTACTCGAACTGGCGAACAATTGTAATCCCGTGCCCGGCGCTCAACCACCTCTCCCAGCCACAATTTCCTTTTCTGGATTCTGCAGCACAGCCGTTCATTGGCAGTGAAACAGGTGTGGGAGAGGTCAAGAAGTCGAGGAGCAATGCCTCCAGTTTCGGGACTCTTCACGGACTCCATGATGGCACAGGTGGCTGCCCGCCGCGCAGTGGTGCTCGCCGACCACGGCTCAATCCTGCTTCAGGTGACCGGCTTCTGTGAACGCCGAAACGTACGCACCTTTGTGGTGGCCAGCCAGCCACTCGAGAGTTCTCCGTTTGGCTACGTCTTCTCTCGCAGCATCGATGAGCGCTTCTTTCGGAAGCTGTTCGACAAGTGAGTCCCTAATCAGCTCTGTCAGTAAGGTTAATGCATTGAGTGCTAATGCATTGCTTGTAGTTGCGCCAATTCAAATGCGTACAACTTCCGAATAACCTCACGGCGTTGTTACGCTCATCTATTCTGCCGCCCTCTTGCGAATAAAATAAAACAGCCAGCAGGAACAACAGTGTAGGAGAAGCACACAGCAGGTGCATCACAGAATATATTTTATATATTAACGGTAAGATGCGCAACCTTCTATTCATGCGTATTAGTGGGAAGTGATTCCGTCCGCTGAGCAACCTGGTCAGAATTATCACACCCTTCACGCCTCAGGTATGTGGGTACGCATCAAGTGCTTTCGTAGATACTACATACTATAACAGCTTAGAGGAAAGATACCATCAGCTGGCTTGAGGCTCATTGAAAATTTTAGAACACAACGCCTCAGACATATCTCTTTTTACCATGATGTGCCCCTTCATTGGACGGCTTCCTTAGATCAGCGTTGAAGCAATAGCAATACAGAGGCAACTTGAAAGATAATGACAACGGAAGGGAAATCACACTGCTGCCGGCAGTGTGCTTTTATGCGAAAATAGAGACCCTGGAGCAAGACACCACGCATCGGCGCATTTACACTTCTCCTCGGAAGAGGGGAATGCGGGAAAATTTCCTAGTAATTTGATCGCTTCGCAGCCTAAGTGAGTGGAAAGTCAGGCGGCGAGCCCGATTCGTCGCAGACCAACTCTATCACCACGCGATAGCTGTGTGGCGGAACGCTTTTCCACTTCACCGTAAGCCGTGATTTGGCTTCAATAGCATTTAAACCACGTGGTGTAAACATCCGGCCACAAATTCAAAATGGCGGCCTAGGAGTCTGCGCTGACCCTCACCGACGCAATGGCAAAGCACCCTTGCTGCACGATCAAACTCGCCGCCTCTGCAAGGACGCGTCCCTCAAAAGCCTGATTTGGATGAAGATTGCTCGGCTGCTAACCTGAAAAACCTTAGTTCGATCCCGGCCGCGATGGTTCCATTTTCGGTCGAGACCAAATACTAGTGGCCCATGTACTGTGCAGTGCCAGTGCACGTGAAAGAACCCCAGGTGATCGAAATTTCCGAAGCCCTTCACTACGGCGTGCTTCATAATCATATTGCGGTTTCGGCACTTAGACCCCAGCAGTTATGATTAGGGAGTGCCGTTATCGTCGGTGAACGTTGGTTTTTTTCGAAAAGGGCACCGGAATACTGTACCACCTTCTCGCACTTAACTGGTTAAGCAGGAAATGTCATAAGCTTTTCTTCATACATGGTCATTCCATGGACGTGCCGAGCTGTGAATACCGCGGGATGACACACTCACAGCTGCTGCACCGCGACTCGGCATTTCTGCAGGTACCGGCGGGTCATGGAGACGGGTCTGATGCCCAAGTGGCTGGCTGATAGCAAGGGAAACTGGCAGCGCTGTATCCAGACACGGAATATTGCTGTGGACAGCATTAGCTTGGATGACACTGTGCCATTTTTCCTCCTCTGGGGCATCATGTGCGCCATGGCTTTCTGCGCTTTGCTTGGAGAGCTTATTTGCTCAAGACTGCTGCAAGGTCATCACGCCAAGAGACGATGATCTAGCCCAAGATGATGCTCGACATTGTATAGACAACGAAGCTTTCACTTACATACGAACCACCATGAGCACTCGTACTTTAACGCGCACTTATCTAGAAGCACATTGCGAGAACACTTGCCCGAGTGAAAAACGCTTCGTTTTACAATGATTAAACAAACAGACATGTCTGATGTATCGACAATGTTAGCCTTGGTATTCATTGAACATGTGGAAGTGTACGTAGCTGTTAGCGACATTTAAAAAAAGTCACAGTTTCGCCGCAAGGGCGAAGCAATGAAGGCGATAGCAAAAAAAGCGGCCCGTGATGGACGAGCTGCTACGCTGCATAAACATCTGCCCCCCGACAGCATCTATACTCGCGGACAACTTTTCTTGGCAAAGAAGTGAAAATTAAAGAGCCATAATGCATGTATCCTACCGCTAATGAATGTAGTCCCATAATTGCGTCCGTATTTTCTGCCTGAGATATATAAAATACTCCTTCATTTTCTACATGTAGCTTCTTGAGACGGAACGCAGCGCTCACAAGCGAGATATATGTATTTCGTTCAGTTTATACGTTGTCACTTTGCGTTTTTGCGCGCGTGATAAAGTCGCGCCTCTTACCCGTACCTTAGACGGTAAGCAGCGTTTGCGTCGAAACGCAACGCTAGCCATCACTTTCCACGGCGTTACGAGACGCGCGCCAAACCGGACTACGTCGCGTAGCAGTACGTGTGCAGAGCTCCGCCCCGTAGCTTTCCCTTCATTGCCAAGAAAAGTTGTCCGCGAGTATACCGCGCGAGCAGACAGCGGAAGGGCAAGGTTCTCCCTGTGCAAATATTAGAAGAAGCGATCCAGCTGACCGACGATTTTTAAATGCACCCGTTTAGGGAGCCTTCATGTGCGCGCCTCCGTGCCTCCGTCAGAGGCGCGCACATGAAAGCTCCCTACGCCCGTTTCGCTCCTCGCGCCATCTCGCTGGTAGTGAAGAAACTCTGATAAGCGCCTGCCGTCTCGGAGTCCTGCCAGCGGTAAAGGGTGTGTATATAACGCTCGCCGTTAGCTACCTGAAGGATCTGCTCTTTGTGGCGTAATGGCTAGCGCCACGCGCTGCGGAGCGAGAGGTTGCTGGTTTGATTCCCCGCCTCGGAAGCATTTTTCTGAATTATTTTTGTTTGGGACTTTGTATAATATAGGCATACTTATACATATACGGTGCATGACGGCGGCGACAAGAACGGCAAAAACCAGCCGAGACTGCCCATATGATTGCTATCGCAATAAAAGCAGAATACGTATTAATCAACAATTGATACATGATTTCAGAAGCACCTTTATAGAACAGGGGCAAACTATCTGCGCTTATTATAACACTACACATCACAAACATTCATAAATGACGAGATTTTGATATACAGTAATCCATTGAAAATGAGATGCGGAGATGCCGTATAACACCGAGTAGAAAAAGGACTCTCCAATAAATTCGACTGGTCAAAGTGATTAATCATAGTGAAAACAGAAAGACGTACGTATGTACGGTTGCGTAGGCACAATGAGAACACATGACAGCTATAAGTGCAATCTCGTATTATCTAAAACAGGATAAAATGTAGTCGCGATATAGATGATAAGTATGCGAGTCGAGCCACGTGGACTACAAGAAATATAATAAAGCGTAGGACGATGAACATCAGATGTTACACCGTGCGTCAGGCATGGGAGGGCCCGCTTGCTGAAGGCCTTGAAAAACACCTATGTTCATTAAACACCCCATTTGATCAAAATGGGGGGGGGGGGGCTAGGGCCCCTCGCTTGCTACGGGCCTGCCGCGCGTGTATCATTGCGCTTGATCTAAAGATAGACAGGTTCGTTTTCCTTTTCTTTCCTTGATTCCAGACGAGACAGTGTTAAATTTCTGAATAATATAGGAATCCTGAAGCTCGCGGTCATGGCTGGAAGGGAATGCAAATTCGATTATCGTTACTTTTAGACTGTTAGATAGGTTACCAGGAATGTTTACAAGTCTTGAAAGTGGAAGGTTTGGTTGAGATTCAGCATACGATTTGTGATTGCTAAAACATATCCTAAAAGTTGTTTCAGTCTTGCTTATTTATAGCATGTGACAAGTGCCACACTTAAGCAAGTACATTACGTGAGATGCACCGCAATCAAAACTGCCGTTGAGTGCGAATGAGAACAGGGCTGTAAGCGGTGATTTTTGAAGACATAGGTATGCCACCAATATTTATAGAGCGCCTGTACACAACCCGGGATGGCTCAGGAAAGTCGTTCTTAGACCTGTTGCTTTGGATGAAAATGTTTTCATGTTTACGAAATATTCGGTGAATATTTCGGGATGCGAGCGGAGTGTGCAAGTATCAAAATAGCACGTTCGGACCGACTCGACTTCTTGCTGCCATTTAAAGTGTCAATTCGGTCTGGTTTCTGCCACTCGGTGCGTCAAGTGATTGATGACCCTTTTTGGTCATTTTAGGTTGCGAAGTTTCTTCCCCAGTTGCTGACAGGAAATAAAATATTCGGAGGGTGTGCGCATAAAGCGCTCTGCCTGGCTGGATAGAGTGCCGGTCTCGCAATGGCGCTTGTTGCTGCTTACCAGGTGAAGGAATTGGTGATAATCACTCGGATTTTTGTAGTTTGATGATTAGACGCCCACCGGAAGTGGTAAAGTGACGTCGATGAAGTCTGTCGACAAAGGTAAGTAGTGATCTGAGAATTCGATATCGAGGTGTGCCTGTTTTAATGCGCAACTCAGGATGCAAGATGGCGTGAACAGAGTTAGGGACATCACATACATATGCGATAGTGGAATAGGTGGACTTATCACATACATATGCGATAGTGGAATAGGTGGACTTGTCTTGTCGCCTAGATCTTGGCTCATACCCACAAGGGGGATTGGCCACACTGTACTTTATAATGTAAATGGTTTACACAACGCTTGCTAAAAAATAACAAAAAAGAGAGAAATTAGATAAGAACTGTATTAACATTCCTTCCTGAAGAAAAAAACGAAATTGTATCAACAAATGCCCTAAGATTCGTATTAACAAGGTTGAATCAGGTGCACCTGCTAGATGCACTTCTTAGGACACCATTGATGAGTAAAAGTAGCGTAAAGGAGGCTAGATGGGGACGCACAGATATACCACAGTATGAATGGAAATTTTGATAGCATGTTAATCACGTCAAAATTTGATAATTGCCGTCTAATAATATTTGGGGTTTAACGTTTCAAAAGCGCGATATGATTATGAGGGACGCCGTAGTGGAGGGATCCGGAAATTTCGACCACCTGGGGTTCTTCAACGTGCACCTAAATCTATGTAGACGGGCTTCAAACATATACGCCTCCATCAAAATGCAGCCGCCGCGGCCGAATCGGCAATTTCTATTGACAGCTACGTAGCATTACATTTTAGGGGCAAATAAGCAGGTGTTATTTTTTCTTCTCATGCCTGTGAAACACCAGACATGGCAGCTCACTGGTTGAGGAGTTGCACTGTTAAGCTCCAGCTCGAGCGTTCCATTCTTGGCCACAGCGGCTGCATTTTGAAGTGGGCAAAATGTAAAAACAACTGTCTGCTTTGATATAGGTGCAGAAAGTGCCCTCGAACGTCTGGCTACGTTGAGGTCACAAGCCAATGCATGCATTGCGCTCTCACGATCGTGTCTGCCAAGAGTTAGGTCGCTACGCTTCGCGGAAAGAACTGAAATCTCGACGTCACGTTGTTTGCCCTTTCTCTTACGGGCGTCGCGCTCCACGACGGAGGGGTCGAAGTACGATAGCGAGTGCGTCTACGTAAATTTCGGGGCTATGACGTCGCTCACAGAGCTCAAGTGATGGCGCATATGCGTCACGTGATCCTCCTGCCCGGATGCGGGAGAACGCAGGGAAGGAATTTGGCTTGTGAAGGCTAGACAGGGCAAGTGCAAGAATCTGAAGCTCGCCACCTTGCAATCAATATATTAAGTGCTGAGCACTTTCGGGGCACGGGCTGTCGTATGGTGTCATTTAATGTCTTCGCTTGGCCGCACGCAGGTAAAACCAGGTATAGATGGCTTGCACCGACTTCACTGAAAGCGCCGTGTTGGAGCACCAGCATGTGGTGGAGAGACGTTTCCGATGTCACATTCATGTTATAAAACATCACATGCACGTTCTTTCATTATTCATGTACAGAGACGTTCCTGCCGCGTCGTTTTCGCGTAGACGCAACTTGTTTGTCGTCAAAGCCGCCATCGTGGAGTCCCAGTTTCACTCAGCAGCTGCGTCCATGACGTCAGGTGCAAGCCATCTATAGCATAGCCATGCATTAATATAGCAAAGGGACGGGAAAGGGTAATGAGAGGGAGGAGAAGGTAAATGAGAAAGGGAAAGGGTAAATGATAACATAACCATGTATGGCATCACGCAGGCAAAAAACGCCAGGCCTGTGCGGAACGCGCAGCACAGTCACAGCGAAAGCTACAAGGGCTCTACAAGGGCTCAAATCCACAAGGGCTCTAGAAATAGAGCCCTTGTAGAATCTCTTGGGGCAACTAATGCATGTACACATGCAAGGTGGTACACCTACGCAATAAATCATCGTAATTTTCTTGAAGTAGGGAAGCACCCACTATGCCATTTGTCGTCATTCTGCGGAGAACCGCGGTGCCTGCTACACATGTGTAAGTCACTACGTGCACTTTGTTTGTGCTGTGGCTAATGACGATGAAATATTATGGCTGAACCCTTTGTAATGGGTTGGAAGCATTCAACGACCGACTCGCTGCACATTTCGCTTTGTGTGGTGCCTGGTCGTTATTTCACTCTTCTACCACGCTATATTACATGTGTTGACGCGATTGCTTGCCCGACAGAACACCTGAATAGGTCATTTTCGAAGGAGTTCCAAGCACCCGCATGACTCTGTGTAGAATACGCGACTGAGACGCCGAGGGCCCGGATTCAAATCCCATGCAATTCTAATTTTTTTCTAATTTCATTTTTTCTTATTTAGCGCGATAGCGGTTACAGACATCGGTGGTGGCGGCGACGGACAACTACGGCGCCAAAAACGGCTGTTGCTTTGATATTGTCACGCGGTCGTGACGTCGACGAAGGCGGCGGTCAGCACGTCAGAGATGAAACTCTTTATTTGGCCGAACTTGTGGCCGGGAAGCTGAAAGTCAAACTACAGCAATACACTGATAGCGGCGAACAGAGCGTCGACCGTCGATCAACTGACAAGCGGTCAAGCGCGTCGGCTTTTATACAGGCGCTATCGAACTTTCCAGCGATACCGCTGGTGGCGGCGTTATCTCTCGACAAAGCTGGAACATTCGCGTGCGGCGCGCAATCTTAACGGGACGTTCTAAAACAATCGCGAAGCTTCTTACAGATCACGGCGCGGCCTGCGCAGCGCGTTGCCCACAGGCTTTGTGGGTGAAGCTTCAACTCATGAAAAATCTATCTATCTATCTATCTATCTATCTATCTATCTATCTATCTATCTATCTATCTATCTATCTATCTATCTATCTATCTATCTATCTATCTATCTATCTATCTATCTATCTATAGACAGACAGACAGACAGACAGACAGACAGACAGACAGACAGACAGACAGACAGACAGACAGATAAGATAGATAGACAGCTCGATAGATACAGACAGACAGACAGACAGACAGACAGACAGACAGACAGACAGACAGACAGACAGACAGACAGACGGATAAGATAGATAGATAAGATAGATAGCTGGATAGATACAAACAGACAGACAGACAGACAGATAGATAGATAGATAGATAGATAGATAGATAGATAGATAGATAGATAGATAGATAGATAGATAGATAGATAGATAGATAGAAACGCTCATAGTGCCTTGGTTTCGCTAAGAAGTGCTTCGGATTTAAAATTGCGATTCGAGAAGGAATCGAAGCCATTCATTCTGCGTGGCAGTCAATTATCCTACCGCAGAGGTGCGCCTGTGCTTCAAACCACCTAGGAAAGAGACCCTATACAGGAGTCACATAGCAGCGACGTGAGTTGTGGTCGCAGTGTTGGTTATGCTCTCTAACGATGCAATAACATTACATATGTACTCCTATGACTCACCAAGCGGTAGTATAGTGTTTCTAGACTCCGAAGCAATACGTCAACGATTGTTTGGTATGACATGCACGTAATCGCAACGTCGTGTGCACTTCGTTTCGACAAAACTGGCGTCTCTGCTCTAACGTGAGTGCCGAAGTTGCGTCGGACCATGAGTTACCCTTTAGGCGCCAGTGTAGTCGACGTCGCATTTAAGCCCAACTCTGCACACAACTTCTAATTTACCACAAATAAATCGATCGACTTCGTAACGCTTGTCACAAAGCAAAAAAAAAATATAATAAAAATAAAATTATGGCAACCTAATTAGCTTCTCGCTCACCGCATCGAATGAAATCGATTGCTGCAATGCGTGGTTCTGCCGAATTTTTTACATTGCAATCACAAGTAATTTCTGTAAAATAAACTACAACTTGTTGAACCCTTCGACTTGCTTTAAATGGGGTCTCCAGAGCCCTGGCATCAAACACGTAAATGTCATGCATTTACAGACAGTTGATCATAATGCACGTCGCAAAGTACACATTGCCTTTATTTCTAAGTTAATTTGTTTCTTCTGTTCTCTGAAACCGCCAAGGTATTCGTTTTCCAAGGACAGCGTCTGCCGAATTGTGCGTAACGGCTGCATCATTGGTTCTTGGTTTCGTCAGCGTAAGACAAGAACTGTGAGTGCCATCGCACCCCGATGAAGCGATCTCCTATTTTCACCTTTGTTTGCCGCTCTCACTTATTATGCGTGAGATGATTCATATTCGATTAAGTTGTGCCATTTTTACACTGTCTCGGAGAATAACATTACTGAGCCTATGTGTATCTGATCGTTGCGCTGATCTTGAAGGCTGCTACAATGACTTTTGTTTTCTTAAGCACACGTGTCAGATGGTCTAGGAGATATGACAACGAAGTGCATAAACGTAGTATGTCGCTGATGAAATCTTTATTTTCCTAATTATATTGATGAAGCCCGTATTCATCTTGTGCGAGGCAATCACAACGAATGGTGGTTTCAGGTTTACCGTGAAAGCCGGTGGCCTAGAACCATAAGTCTGGGCTTATGGAAAACATGTGCATCTTAGCAGTGCAGTGGAACGAACACAAGAGAAAGGAACACAAGAGACAAGACTAGCGCCCGTCCTGTCTCTTGTGTTACAGTTTCCACAAATCAAGAGCTTTTGTTGACATCTAACCCTGAACTTGAAGCTAATTAACATGTATGCTATAGCTCATGTTTCTGCAGTTTGATGCATTGCGTCGTTCATTCCGGCCTTCATCGATTGTAACGCCATGCGTGCATTTGTTAAACGCAAGTTCTTCAGTGGAGAACAATGCCAAGCGATTGAAATGTTGGAAAACTCAGATGTGGCGCTCGGATGACTTTAAAAGCTGTACTTTTGCAATGTAAACTCTGATGTGGCTCGAATAAACTTGAAAGGTGTGCTTTCGTAAATGTTCCAAATTTCAAGAAAAGCTTAGATGTTTCTTACTTTGTTATTGCTCCTAACTTATTCTAAGCAAATATAGGAGAACGGCCTGAGAACGTTTATGCGAATGGCGGAGCGTAGACCGCAAAACAAGTATGCATTGCCATATTATCTCTATGGCGGTCGGATTTTCACCATCTAGTTCATGCTGTTACTATTCTGAAGTTATTAAGGTATTTGACGACACCGCACGATGACAGTTACCGAGAAAAGCATGGATTTCTATGCACTGATAAGCCACGACACATTAAACAACCGGAGCACAAGAAAAACTTAACGCGAGCACCACTTTTCGTTAACAAAAGCGGTGAGATAAAGAAGTACATACGTCTGCTTCAAAATCAGGAATTTAGTGATGTGTTGTTTTTGTGATGGACACATGTAGAGGAACGACTACGTGTGTTATGACTGAAAATGAAGGAATATTTGAGCACGGGGACGTTTCTTTAAAGCTTCTTTAAATTAAGAGCCGTAAATAAACAACTCTGACTCTAACAAGTGGACAACCGGTGCAGTAACATGTCAGTAACTTTTGAAATAAAAAAAATCACAAAGGGAGTAATAGAAAACCACTACAAGACTTGCTCGTTGTGCCAGAAAACAAATACATCCACGCGAACTGCACCTTACATATACTGCAGGTCAACTGGCTTTACTAGATCGCTACGCGCATGCACGATAGGCCCGCACGTGAAAATTATCACTAATATTGCCCAAATGAGCTACCGCACGCGTGCGTCACTGCTCCTTTTTTTTCCATTTGCAAAATTCCGACAATAGATACTGGCGACGAAGTTATCACCTTGTGAGGAAAAAACTTGCAGTGGCTTAGCTCCGCTATGCCAGGATATACGTAGCGTTAGCAAAGGTTCAGCTGATTATTCTTAGCTTTCCAGATTGCCCAGGATTATTAGCCTTCTGTTCATTCTTCGTACGCTGAACCGCTAATTGCCAGGCAAATACTTCGGGATCCGATGAGATAAGCTTCTCGGCTCTTCTGTGCCGAGAAGCTTTTGCATAATTAGAGTGAAATCTCAGGCTAGAAATATAGTTCAAATATAGTTCAAATTCGTTTTCCGTTATGTCCATGTTGAAGAAAGAAAAATTATACTTTTGACATGGGTCGCGGGAAGCGGCACGTGGAACGACTCGTCAAATATGGTAGTGCCTTCAGCAAAGTGATCGCACGCAACAGTACAATGGAAATTGAAGTTAAATGGAGACAAATTTATTGGGCAGGAGGTTCAATTAATCCAAAGCTCAATGTATCTGGTTTTCCTTAAGCCACTAGTCGATAAAAATAGCAGTAAGCATTGTACACAATTGTATACATAGCATCTCAAAGGGTTAAACGAGATAAGCGAGCGGGGCAGGTAAACGAAAGACCTTGCGTGCCGTAAACGTCAACAAAGGCGACGGCGCTAATAAAAAAAAAATAAGAGCAGTGTTACTACAAATGCCACGACTGCGGTGCGGCTGACACATTATGGCCCAGCATTATGGAGCAGCTGTCTTTTTTAAAAATTGTTTACTGTGACAGCTTCTAAATATTCTGATTGCCTAAGCATAGTGATGCTAGCGAGGGACGTTAGGCAAGACTATAGCCTTGCGTACTATCTCTGTAAACCGAGCTGAGCTATACTAAAGAATTTCTGTTACTTATGCTAACGATACAATAGCTATATAGTTGCCAGTAATTATAAAATGTGCTTGTTGTCTGAAATGCCTGTGGCATTGGTGTAGAAAGCTGGTTTTACAAAGCTTACGAAGCACTAAGTATTGTCCGGCTTACATACCGCGACACGACAATCTGTGGCTACCGTGTTCTTTTTTTTTTTTAGTATAGCTTACTATAACCTCAGCAGCTCGTGTCAACAAGGCAATCGTCCTTCAGGGACGCTCCTACTTTTCTTGGTTATCACAGCTAATGAAGCAAGAAATCGGTGGAAGTAGGTGCAGTTTCTACCTAACATGTCGGAATAATACCTGTCTTATTGAACACTGAAATCATAAGCAATGGCATATGATCTCATATGATCTCAGATTTCAGAGTCGACTTTGGGCCTCCAGTGATGTGGTATTAGTGTGCGACCATTGACCACATTTTGATTATTTTAAGAATGGCCCTCAGCGACAAAAGGCACTCAGGGTCTTGTTTGTTCTTGTAAGTGTGGGTTTCAGACAAGTATCAATATTGTATAATCGCTGGTGTGGGCGAAGTTAGCCATCTTTTTAGAGTGGGGTTCTCAGTGTCCTAGATGGCGCTAATTTCATAAAATACTGAGTAGGATGAGGAGTCAGTGAGCTTTACAGCCGCGCGGTATCTTTTGAATGTTGACTTTTGAATCGCGTATTTTAATTTTCGAGTTCATCGTCAAGGCGCTCTCAGAGCCTTCCTGCTTTCGAAGATTAGTTTTATCTGCATAAAGAGCGCGCTAGAAATAAATATTTGTCGTATTCTCTGTGATCATCATTGGCAAATATAGAAACGTTTATTGGCTGCCGGCAGCAGAGAAGGCTTTGAAAGCGTTAGTGCGCTTCTTGCGGACAACTGGTTTAGGGACGGAGTCTAAGCAGTGTCGATTCTCCTTTCCTTTTTTCTCTCTTTTTGCTTTTCTTGCTCTGCCTTTTTTTGTAAGATCTCTCTTCTATCATCTTTTATGGCCCTTACACCTTCCCCCAGCACAGGGTAGATATTCTGTCTAAGCATTGGCTAACCTCCCTGTCTTTCCGCTTGTTTCTTCCTTCCTGCCTTGATTGGCTGACAGAAGAAGAAATCAGGAGTGTACCTCGTTTGTTTGGGGTCATCTGGGATTCATCGATGGAAACGGAAGTGACCAGTCAATACCCGTTGTTTCAGTGGCCACCCTATCAAACCGCTGTGTATCGTGATGGCAAGCTAGCCATGGAGGGTTCCGGAGGGAAAGCGCTGGATGCTGTGGCCAGCAGCTTGAACTTCACATAGGTGTCCTTTCAGTGGGCTTTGTCAGTGCCAATAGCCCCTCTGAATACAATCAAAGTTGTACTGCAAAAGTCATATAAAATTGTTGTACGCGGACATTACAAACTTTGCGGATTTCTTTAGGAAATTTTCTATTTCGAGGTCACAAAAAAGGAGTTTGCCTTTCAAACTACGTCTCACGGAGTGTTTATTGGTATGAAGCTTGTGTCTTTGACACGAATGTCCTCAAGAAGTACTATATGACCTTGTGCATATACGACTTCATTTCAATGGTGACGTACTTGGGAAGATGGGAGAAGGTACTATTTAAAAATGCACCGAGGAAACAGTTTATCGCGGTCTTGGTTGTTTCATTCTTTGTGGTCTATGCGTTTGGAAGTTGCTGGCTGGTACCTATTTGTCGTTAACTAATTCTGCGATATACATGTTAATATTTTCATCATTCAATTTTGTGACAAGAATTCTACCCTCAGAATGTGATACGAATAATGTGATTTACCTGATCTGCTCTTCTTCTGCAGTTTCCGGAGAGTCAAATTTACAAAACAATACGCCTTAACGGCACCTGGGCATATAGAGGAAACAATTTTACAGCGAAAGCTGTTATGAGATCATTTCACCGGCCGTTTTTGGCGCCGTAGTTGTCCGCCGCCGCCGCCGCCGCCGCCGCCGCTGCCGCCGCCGCCGCCGCCGCCGCCGCCGCCGCCGCCGCCGCCGGTGTCCGTAACCAGTATCGCTCGAAATAAGAAAAAAAACTAAATAAGAAAAAAATTCCAGGATGGAACGAGGTTCGAACCTGGGTCCTCTGCGTGGGAGCCCAGTATTCAACCTCTGAGCCATACCGGTGCTTGAAATTGCTTTGCTAAAAGGTCCTATACAGGCTTCATGTCGGGAAGGAACCACATTAGCATATGCAATATAGCGTGGTAGAAGAGTAAAATAAGCACCAAGCGTAGCACAACGCGAATTCTGTAACCAGGCGTCACACAATGCGAATTGCGCAACGAGCAGGTTGTTGAATGCTTCCAACCCATTACAAAGGACCCTGCCATAATTCTTCATCGTCATCAGGCACAGCATCAACAAAGTGCGCATAATGCCTTACATGGGTTTAGCAGGTACCAACGCTCTTCGTAGAATGACAAAAAATGGCAGAGTGCCTGCTGGCCTACTTCTCAAAAATTACAATTATTTATAGCGTAGTGGGTTCCTCGCAAGTGCACTTGGATTGGTTGCCAAGGAAGCCCATAAGCGCATGATACACTTCCTCTGGGTCTCAGTAAAATTACAATGATTTATAGCGTAGTGGGTTCCTCGCAAGGGCACTTGTATTGGTTGCCAAGGAAGCCCATAAGCGTATGATCCATTTCCTCGGGGTCTCAGTAAAGTTCTTCGCTCCCCCCCCGCCCCCCCCGTCTTTTTCCCACGTCAACGTATGTTATACAGCATGACGGGAGAGGGAAATAGCGACCGGACGTCACCCAATGCAAATTACATAACTGGTGGGCCGTTTAAAGATTCCAACCCATTACAAAGGGCTGAGCCATAATTCTTCATCGTCATCAGTCGTCGCGTGAACAAAGTGCACATAATGCCTTACAGACGTGTAGCTGGTGCCTCGCTTCTCCGCAGAATGACGAATAATGGCTTAGTAGGTGCTTCCAAACTTCACAAAAATTGTGATTCATGGCGTAGTGGGTACCTTTCTAGTGTACTTGTATTGTAGCCCCAAGAGAGCTTAACGGGCTCTAGAAACGCCGCTCTTCCAGCTTTCGCTGTGACTGTGCTGCGGTTTTAGCGCAGGCCTGGCGTTTTTTTGCAAATGTTGTGTAAATGGTGCATGAATGTCCGTGCACTTTCTGTGGAAAAGTATCTGGAGGTGAATTTGTGTCTTGCTTTCCATTTTCGCATGACGAGAGCTTGTGACTGTCGGAGCAACATATTCCAGGTTCTAAGCTGCACTTTTTTATCATGTCGTTTATTACGAAAACAAAGCATATAAAAACCACTTCTCTTCCAGGTACACGCTCACAAGGGCATCAGCATAGGGTGTTCGTTTGTCGAATGGTTCATGGATTGGAATGGTCGGTGCTGTACACAGAGGGGTAACAACTCAGTTGCGCTGAAACCTTAAATACACGATTTCTGAACTTTTTGTTGCACGTAGCTTGAAGCTCTAATATTTTACAGTTGTAGCACAAGCTTATCAGGTTTTGAAGTTTACGGCGTGACTTAACGAATTCGGTTCTGTTGGATATGACTACTAATGCAGCTTAAAAATACACTAGGCTAGCGTTCTTCTCAACGCGTAATACCTTTTCGTAGGATGTTGCTAATTGTACTGCCAGAAGAAGCCTCTTTAATTTTTTTTAGAAACATTGAGGAGTAAAATGCCATACTGCTGCATTTTCTCTACTCCGTTGAGACATCTGAAGCTTATGTTGTTAATGCTTCTGTCTATGTGAAGTTTTTTCCCTGTTTCTATGTTTCGAACATACAAATTTTCTTATTAAGCTGTATTACCGTGTCAACATATTGTACAGGGTCTTCTTAAGTGCACCTTGTGCTTCCTGGTAATGCCACGACGACGGGAGCATGGTGGTGATAAGTAAATCACTAAGTACAAAACTAGAGAACTGCATAAATGAAAAAAGGTTTACATACACCAACTTACAGTAACATACAGTAACACACAGTAATTTACATCAAGTAGTGAGCAAGACAGTAGTCTTGCTCACTGGCGAACTTGTTCACATATTGACCTTTATGTCTCCTACGCAGTAACTTCACAATTTGTAGAAGGTCGATGCTGCCATTTCTGTGATGGATGGCAAACACGTACGACCGGCCCAGTGTGCGCTTTGGTCCCTGCATTGACACCATCGACTTCAGCCTGCTTTCCAGTGCGTCTCCAAATCAATTCGGCGCTTTTGGTTACATCCGTGCTTTTGATATTAAGGTGAGAAGGAAACCTTTAATTGCGTTTGTTATGGACGCATGAAGTGCGAAGTGGGAGTGCTGGACGCATGAAAGCTCGTTAGCTCATTAATCATATGGGCCTAAGTACGTGCAGGTTCTTCTTTTTCTTTATTCTCTGCTCTTTTGTGGGAGTGACGTTAAAGACGCATTCACAAACCACATTTCCGCATATTCGATAAGCGCATTGGTAGTTGTTAAAGTAGGCGTTTCCATTGAAGCGCGATTGATGTGAAGAGAGGGAGATTTGATTGCTATAATTTTCATGGACAACTTCCATGCAAAATCTATGTAACATTAGCAATTATATGAACATTCTCGAAGGGTTTGCTGGGTTTGCTGGGATAACGGGGCCGCAGCAAGCACAGGACCGGGTTGGTTGACGAAACATGGGAGAAGGATTTGCCCTGAAGTGGCCGTAGTCAGGCTGATGGCGATGATGACCAGTGTGGGGAGATATGGATTGCAAAGAGGGTGCAGAGAGAGAGAGAGAGGGTCTGAGAGAAGATCACACACGGGAAGTGCATTCTAATTACAGTCGTTCAAGAAGACCGGTGGATTGCAAGAAGCGCAGTAGCCCTTGCAGGCCTTTTTATGAGAGGCTGCGTCCTGTCGATGGCGTTATATTTTTCCTGCCGACAGCGGTTGGTCATCTAGCTTGTTGAGCGTTGTCTAAGTTGTTTCGTAGATGTCATATACAACAAGCTAAGCGAAAGATATCGCCAACTGGGCTGCGCCCTATTAGAATGTATGGGGCACAACGCCATCAAGATATCTCTTTATACCACCATGATTGCCTTCATGAGACGCACTTCCGTACACGAACGTTCCAGCAATAGAAAAAATACAGGCAGATGTAAGGATATGCTAAGGCAGATCACGCTGCCGCCTGGACAATCAAGTCGACCCGCCCTTAATCACGCCTTTGTCAACTGTAAAACCAGCAATGCAATCATAAAATCAATGGACACTCTTGGTGAAATTGTTCTTAATAATAATAATGTCTGGGGTTTAACGTCCCAAAACCACGATATGATTATGAGAGACGCCGTAGTGGAGGGCTTCGGAAATTTCGACCACCTGGGGTTCTTTAACGTGCACCTAAATCTAAGTACACGGGCCTCGAACACTTTCGCCTCCATCGAAAATGCAGCCGCCGCGGCCGGGATTCGATCCCGCGACCTTCGGGTCAGCAGTCGAGCGCCATAACCACTAGACCACCGTGGCGGGGCAAATTGTTCTTACGCATCATCGCAACGTTCCGTTTGTAGCAACAGCAGAAAAAAAATGGCCCTAGCCCAATGAGTTGCGCTCCGGGAACACACCTCGCCAGGACAGACACCTGGACGGCTATAATGCCATTGCTCCGCAACGAATACTTTCCTAACGTATACGCTGAAGTGCCTTTTTATATATATCAGTATCCCCTCACTATAGACCTTCGTTTATTGAAGACCTAGCCAGTCTTTTTTGTTCAGCAAACCCCGGACTGAAGCCGACGTCTAAATATTGGGGTGTTCGTGCACTTCTGAACATTGGCCTGAGGGGATCCTGCCGCCACGACCGCGCTAGAGGAAGACAGCGCGTGTTTCTTTATTGTGCGCTCGTCGCGGTTCCCCTCTAGCCCGGCCGTGGCTTAGCAATTCTAAGGAACAATGGGCTACTTGAAAAATATCCCACTAGTCAGATTATGGCTTCCTGGGCTTTCTAATACTCTTATAATAAAATACGCTGCACTATTGAGTTACGCAGAAACAAGCTCTCTACCAAACTGTCTCAGACTACAGAAAATACAACAAATTATAAATACGCCTCATTACTAAATGTCAGTTCCTACACCGACCCTGGCTCACACCTACTGGCACTGTCCCAGAGCAATTGCTCCTTAACGCCGCTCATATTATCCTAAGATACACGGGAGCCCTACGCCGCCAACATGGACAAAACGACCCTCTCGCGGAGCATTATCTCACACCATATACTCGCAATCATGGAGGTGTGGTTTTATTTACCTTGTACCGCACACAGGACATGGATTTTAAAACTTATATTTGTTTCATTTTGTCTTTAGGCATTAAGACAGTCAATGTCACTGCTGGGTTGCTTTTGAGCATACTCCGCTTCTCTTGTTTACAAGCAATGCCCGCTTCAACTCGCTCGCATAGTTTTTCTAGCATTCATTAGGTTGCGTGTGTAACATTGCATTCATCGGACGCATCAACGCGAGTTATCTGTAGCACTTCGATTGTTTAACGATGTTTTACTTTTCAAATATATTCGGCGCGAATGGAATACGGCAGCTGTAGAGGAGCGAATAGGTGTGTGGCAGCAGAAAAGGAAACATTGTTTGAGCTCGGGGAGATGTGAGTACAAAAGCTTGTTTTTTATTGGATACTTTAAAACGGCACATCGCGCAACTGTATCGGTTGACGATGCGTTCCTATGGCAACAAAAGGAATATAATATCTTCTTCGTAACCAAGTGACCTCACTAGGTTAGATTCAAATCTAGTCTAATACGAAGTTGTAATTAAACTACTCTGAATCTAACAAGGCGACAACTGGCGAAAAAGAAATGTGAGTAACGTTTGAAGTACCGACAATCGGCAAGTAAGTAGCGGAAGAACGTTTTAAAACATGATTATAGTGCACCCATAACGAAGACATCAAGACGAGTGCTGCACATCGACTGGCTTTCGCAGCACTACCATGCACATGCGTGGATGGCCCACGCGTAAGAACTAGCGCTCCCATCGGCGAGATGGACCGTGACACGCGTCATCCTTTTGGCCAGTTTTTTTCCCCACAAAATTTGGACTACAGGTGTTGCTAACGCAGTTATCCGCATGTCAGCAAAGATCTTCGCATTACCAATCCGAACGTTTCAGCACTAACTGTACCCAATGTAGGTGCTCAGTACAACTTCATCCCGCATTAGTATCGGTTACAAATGTCTGAAAGGTCCTGATATATGACCTGAACAAGCACACGGTTTTCACTCTGCTAGCGGTTGTGAAGCATTCCGTGTATTCTAACGTTACAGTTGCCCTGTAGCTAAGAGGTATTTTATGAACTTTCATCACAGTGTACTCGAAGAAGCATGCCTATTAAAATCCTGAATTGCAATGAAGGGGCGGGGTAGCTAAAATCAAAGAGCAAGCGTGGGGTTAGTGCCAACAGAGGTGATGGAGCTAATAAAATAAGATTCGATAGATCCCACGCGTTGTGGGAATCGTTTTCGTGCGAAGCAGTCAGCGAGTACTTTTGTGCTGTATTTTATCTCTTTGAGCCAAGCGTTACGACGACGTGTTTTTTGTAAGTATAGTAGCAGTGTGCACATCGCGGGCTTACCAGGCCCGTCGACGACACCGGCGTTTAAAGGGTAACTTGTGCGACGTAACGTCAGCCCTCACGTTAGAGTGCATACGTCAGTACTATCAAACTAAGTTGACTTTACGGTGTAATTATGGGAATGTAATACGTAACTTCGTTAATGTATTCCTCGGGGGTCGATGAATGCTTCACTATAGCTTCATGAATCACAGGAATACAAGTGTAATATTTATTAGACTGGTATAAAAGCGGAGCCAACACTGGAACCACCGACGTTAATCTGATATGACGCCTGTATCGTAGGAGTACATATGTAGTGTTTATTGCTTCCTTGTAAAATTAGACAGCCAGCACCACAACCACAATCGACGTTGCAGCGACAGTGCGCTTGCGTAGGCTGTTTTTCCAAACCTGTTTATATACCTGGCATAGCTCTGTGGTGGAATACCTGAATGCCACGCAGAAACCTTGGACTCGATTCCTGCAGGGATCCTAGTTTATATTCTTTCCATTCGCTGGGCCAACGCTGCCAATGTCCTTTTTTCTTAACGCTCTCGAATTTAAGTTACCATTGTGTGTTCTCGCCGTTCCTGGATAGATACAAACTATGAATCACCTGTGGCGCATACCCGTACACCGCGGCCCAGGGTAAACGGATATGTGCGACACGTGTCTGGAGGAAAGGGTTTCATGACATGCGCGACAGGATTCTCACGTTATTCATGTCATGACCCTACAGTCATATTCGTCAAGTCCTCTTACCCTCCCATGCCAATTTTGGTGTACAAGTTAAGGAGACTATCATGAGAGCACCCAGACGTAGGCGGATAGACACATAGAGAGATAGAGAGATACGTAGATAGAAACCCTCCAAGTGCCAAACGTTTGCTAAGGAATGCTTCGCATGTAAAATATCACACTTGGGCACTTGCGGTTTCAAAAAGAATTTTAGTTTGTTTTGCTTTGACACGTTGACGGGAAGTGCGCGCGCACCCCTACGTTATTTCTGCGTTTTTCCCAAAACAACATTTTTGGAATTGTACCTTATTCTCAAGAACTATTGAGGGGCTGGGGGCATAAGAAAACAATATTTTTCACATGGGTTAAGAATGGGCGTTTACATAACTTGTACTAGAATTAGCAGCCCAGGTGATTTTCTAATATTTAGTATTAAAAACATTCGTAAGTGACATGATACATCGACGAACGTAAGAAAAAGAAGACATAAAAATCTAGTTTTTGTTGCACGCTCACAAGTTTAGTTCTACTTTTGTAAAACGTTAGTAGATACCCTTTTGCAAAATTGCAATGCTCCCCAGATAGCAGATCTTATAAAAGAGTACATAAGTAGAAAAAAAAAACAAAAAAATATTAAATACTAAGCACAATTCAAGCTAATTTTGAGCTCTAACGCTACCTGCGTCTACCTTTAAAATACCTTGCAAATTTTATGGCCATAGCTTTTACTAGCACTGCTCTACAGCCAAAATTTGAGACTCACTTTCAGTCTCAACGCAGCTAAAGTCGCTGGTACCGACACGGCTTAGGTTAGTCAAACGGACGTTGCATGCGTTTAATAATCGTTTGTTTCTACGTTGCTTCCTTCAGTCTGTTCTCGGCAATCACCAAGCGTCCGTCGAATTGTACATAAAGGTTGTAACCTTCGTTGTCACCTTCGTCTGCCTAACGCTTATGTTATACCCTTGTTACACGGGCAGCCTAAACCTCAGTTAGTGTAACCGCGGTTCGCTTATGTTACACGGTATGCGAAACCGCGGTTATGCCGCTAACCGCGGTTGTGCCAAACCGAGCTTGGCGACCTCGGTTCGGCAGTTAACCGAGAAGATGGTGGCCTCCATGGACGTGTGCACGCCGGTGAGCGTTCGTGAAAAACGAACGAATTGGACTGCACGAACCACGGAAAGCCTGATAAGGCTTTGGGAAAACAATTTGCGTCGTCTACGGAGCACCTAAAGGAATGTGAAAGTGGACACGGCAATAACAGCCGAGTTGACCGCCGGACTGCCGCCAGACGCAGAGCCATTCACGCCAAAGCAAGTCCGCTTTAACCGAGCACGCTTGTGCGCCGTGTAACATCGGCGAACCGTGGTTGGCGCTAACTGTGGTTCAACGCAGTTAACCGTGATTGGTCGCAACTGCGGTTAACTTGCCTGTGTACCAAGGGTATAAGAGAGGAACTGGGAATATCGCAGCGCTCTGATAAAACGATCCCTTATTCTAACCTTAGCTTTCTGGTCCGCCGCGGTGCTGTAGCGGTTACGGTGCTCGGCTGCTGACTCGAAGGTCGCGGGTTCGGTCCTGGCCGCGGCGGTCGGATTTCGATGGAGGCGAAATTCTAGACGCCCGTGTACTGTGCGATGTCAGTGCAAGTTAAAGAGCCCCAAATGGTCACAATTCTCCGGAGCCCTCCACTATACGGCGTGCCTCATAATAATATCGTGGCTTTGGCGTGTAAAACACCACATATTATTAACCTTAGTTTTTCTGCTCTCGCTGCGGCTTCCGAACAGATGTATACGTCATAGATATCGTATTCTGTCGACTTGTGCCGCTCTTGCAGTGCCTCGGATGGTAACATCAGTTTCTCGGGGTTTGGGCAACTTGAGCTGACGTATATTTGAGCGCTGCGTGACCTTCTAGGCAAGTACGACGACAATTTTTTTTCTTAAGCTCACACATCTCATGGCCCGTGCGCTACGATAACAATTTTCTATATATATTATGTCGGAGATTAAGTTTTTCTTTTTTTCTTTTTTCCTTAATATTGACCAAAGAGCCTGAATTCGCATCGTACGATGCTGAAACATTGAATGATGGTTGCAGGTTTACTGCGATAGCGGGCGGTATATAGTGGGAGCTTATGGAAAACAGTTGCAGCAAATGAAAAGCTTTTGTTGACACATAGTCCCGTATTTAAAGATTATTAACATACTCAAAGTTTCTAAGGGTCACTTCATGGAGCCGATCCGTCCTGACCTCGTCGACTGTAATGACCTCAAAGCGTACGTACGCTACACGCAAATTATTCGGTGGAAAACGTTTCACATACATTAAGAAGTTGAAAAACTCAAATATGACGCTCAGACGACATAAATTCGAACGCTATGCTTCGGAAAACGTTCAACTTTCGAAGAAAAGCTTATCTGTTCCCACACTGTCATTGTGTCAAAGTTCTTCTAAGGAAACGTAGGACACTGCCACGAGAAGTTTCATGCAAATGGCGCAGAATAGACGTTAGAGCAAATTCGCTTCGCCATGTCTCTGTGGCGATCGGTCTTAGAGCTTCATTTACATTTCATAGAGTAACTATTCCGAAGTTATTAGGGTTTTTGACGACACCGAAAGATCAATTTTTCTTGCAATGACATCCCGCCGAGAAAAAAACCATGCTTTCCATGCACTGATGAAACAAGACATGAAACAAGTGCACTGTAAGTGACAGTGTAACGCCAACATCGTCTTCGGTCAACAGAAACTCTGAGCTGAAGCACCACATATATCTGCTTTGAACTCAGAAATTCACTGGTGTTTTTCGTTTGAAATATGTTAGCCGATAAGGGGAGAATAGCAATTTTTTTAGTCGAAAATAGAGCAATATGCGAGCGCAATGACATTTTGAATAAGAAAGTTGAACTTCCTGAAGGAATATTATAATATGGCACATCGCTCATCTGTGTCGGTCGACGACGCGTTCCCATGGCAACAGAAGTAATATAATACCTTCGCCGCAACCAAGGGACATCAATTGGTCACATCTAAGCATACTTGAAACTTCTTCCATTTACTTGTCGTTCTTAAAGTACCCTGACTCTAAGAAGGCGGAAACCAGCCGGAAAAAGAAGTGAGTAACTTTTGAAATACCAATAAGTCAGCAAGAAGGTAATAGAAAATCGCTATGAAACATGTAACTCCGATTACTGTCCACTGGTACACTAAAAATGACAAAGGTAACAGTTAGCCCAACGGCCCATCACGAAAAACGGTCTTCATCATAAACGGGTATGTGCCACAGAAATTTGGTAAATCCTACTGCTCTACACTGGTCCACTAAAAATGAAGAAGGCAACAGTTAGCCCGAAAAACGGACATGCGCCGCATAAATACTCACAACTTCCACTAAATAGGAAGGAGGCGACAGTTGGCACAACGAATGGCTCCGAAACGATGGCGGCGAGTCGAAGACGCCGAGTACGCAGAACGAGAGAATACTAGGGAACGGGAAAGGCAACAGCAGCTGCGAGGAGACCTCGAAGCGATTGAAGGCCTACACCAACGACGACGAGCCCGTAGATCTATGAGAGGTGCGGACGCTTCGTTTCAGCGCGAGGTTCTGTCTCTGGAGTTTGGACATCGGTATCGTGTCTGTGACTATCTGCGGTCTAAGTCGAACCTTTATGCGCTGAGAATCAACCTATGAAAAACCTTTCATCTCTTATCTAAATCCTAGCAACGACCTGCTAGCAACCTAGAAACAATCTGCAACACCTAGCTAAGGCCTGAAAACAACCTAGAAGCAAGCAGATTAATCTTCAGGATCACCTAGTTTCGCTGTTTCAACGCTTGCGCGGCTTAGTGCAAGTTTCGCTAATTGTTTTTCTCTGTACGTTAAACTTGGGCAAAAGTGGCGCTAACATAGTCACCGGCTTGAGTGCAATGAGCTTCCCATACCAATCTGGGACCAAATTCACGAAACCTCTTTGTCGTTAGAGCGTTTCCCATTGGTGAGCCGGCTTCGCTAATGATAAGTTCTGCATGGTGATTGGCTGAAATATTCTCTGACGAAAAATCTTTAGCGTTCAGTCAGACAACATACATAGTAAACATGAGGGATGCAAGACGCCGCTCCACAGATAAAAACACAACTGAACAAAAAATGAACTCCTCTGACATCCTTTATGAGGCGCCACCTGCAGGGTATTCTCCCCCAAGAACGCAAAGCAGGCGCGAACGCTAACCGACGAGGGAGAGTAGGAAAGAACCAGAGGAGAGGGTGGTGAACAGTCGGATCGGGCGCATATGGCTGGCATTGAAAAAAATTAGAGGTGGTGCTGCTGGTGATGACTGAGCTCATTTGGGTTATTTTCAGAATGGCCACCGGCAACGCAACGCCATTCAGGATCTTGTTCCATCACGTGAGTGTGGTTTCCAAAACAGCATCACTAATTGCTAGAATATGAGAAATGAATCGTCTTGACAATGCAATGTCCTAACGTCGTAAGGGGCGTTTGAGGTCTTGGATATGATGTGGTGAATCTTGATTTAATAAAAATATTCTAATGCATTGTATAATTCTCTCTCACAGGCTTCTTGCTTTCTAACATAAGTTCTATGTGAATGAATAGCACGCAGCAAATAAATATCAGTCATATTCCCTGTGAATAAAGAAGTAATCGACGAATATATGTAAAAAAATATTGGCTGACAGTAATCAGAATCGGGAACGTGTCTCGTATATTGAGAAAAAATTTGAGTTACACTGATGTGAAGAGAGGTGATCAGTCGATCTCCGCTATTTCAGTGGCCGCCGTATCAAACCGCATTGTATCGTGATGGCAAGCTAACCATGGCGGGTGCCGGAGGGAATGCACTCAACGCTGTGGCCACTAGCCTAAACTTCACGTAGGTATCCTTCCCTAGGACACTGTGAGTGCAGCAAGCCCTGCTGTATTCAGCAAGGGAGAGGAAGAAATGGGATGCGGAAAGGCAAGGAGGTTAATCGGAAAACAAATATCTGGTTTGCTACCGTGCACTGGGGAAGGGGTAAGGGGAGACAGAAAAGTAAAGAAAAGCTGTGTATTGTATTGTACTGCAAAAGTAATTGGAACTTGTCGTATGCGGACATTGGGAGAGCTTGTTTTTGAAATTATTACACGCGGAATATTTATTCTTGTGAAGCTTGTATTTTCATACAAACGTACTGAAAAAAGTAATATAAACTTATACTTTATGATTAAACTTGGAACGTCCAGTTGGAAGATCGTAGAAAGGGGCTTTATGTTTCGAAGTTTTGGTCTTGTACGTATTTGTCGCTAACGAATTCTTTATTCTTTCCACACATAAAACGGAGAGTTTCCTTCTGTGTGTTTGATTTGGGAACGACGCATGCACAGCTTGAGTTAAGACAAAGGGACCTCCCGCACCGTAGATACCTGTCGCTATTCTCGTGTGCATTTTTTGGAGAGTGAAACTTACAAAACAAAAACACAATGGTACCTGGCCACACAGCGTGAAGGATTGTTGTATGAAAGCTTGTGAAATATTTTTGAAAAAAAAATCCGATTCTGAAACTCTGTCTCCTTTTCATTTTTCCATTTGACTAGACCTTATAACTGTAATAGACACATATGCACAGTTATAAGCTGTAGACTTCATCCAATGTAGCACCCCATTTATTGGCAAAACAAAGCATATAAAGGCTTCTTTTCTTCCAGATACACACTCACAAGAGCAAGTGACTATGGTGTTCGTTTGTCGAATGGTTCGTGGACTGGAATGGTCGGAGCTGTACACAGAGGGGTAACCACTCATCTGCGCTTATATTTTGAGTGCATTATTTCTGAACTCTTGTGGCACGTGGCTTGAAGCTCTAACATACTTCACCATTATAGCACAAGATTATCAAGTTTTGAAGTTTGCGGTCTGTTAAGCCAGCTTCGTTGGACATGATCACTGATACAGCTTAAAGACTAGTCTATAGTTCGCCTAAGCGCGGGAATGTCTTTGTAAGATATCGATGAAAAAATCCGTAAACAGTGGGCGGGTACTTTAGCCGACGTTTAGACATGTTGACTTGTCTTCTTCAAGGCTGCAACTGATTTCCTTAGCGCTCGTGTGTATATGCTTCATGCACTCTCCACCACAAGGGAGAAGGGGAGGGCGATTTGGAAAGTGGGATGGGGTGGGGGAGAGGTCGCCGTGACGAATTGGGTGAATTAGACGAAAATGGGTATTCCGTGCCAAGAAAAAAAGACCAAGAGAAACCGGGGGGAGGGGAGGCATACGTTTCGCTGAATAATGGTTGTCACAGGAAGCACCACTTAACAATAGTAGGTTAGAAATTCCTAGCAGAAGGGCTTAGGTCTCACTGATTTTCGTTGTGTATGTACCATATCGGATGGATTCAAGAGCCCCTTTGGAAACGTTAATACCTGCTGGCTGGAGTGTATTGAACTTGTCAAAAATGTATTTTCTATCTCTTGGGGACCGGAAGTTTGACTGAAGTATGCAAAGTCTAGATCATCCAAGTTGTGGCCTGCTGCATTAAAATGCTGTGCCACTGCTTTCGCTAATTTCTTCGCCGTGTCTGCGCAATACCCGTTTAATCTAACATTAACAGGCTGCCCCGTTTGGCCAATGTGCCGTTTGTGACAATATGATCGAAGCCCGGCCGCGGCGGCCACATTTTCGAAGGAGGCGAAAATGCTCGAGACGCGTAGATCATGTAGATAACGTTTGAACTAGTGCATGTAAAACTAGATTTTATATTATCGACGTTATCAATTCCGCTGCTTTTAACTATAACGTCATCTTGAAGGTGTACGTGTCTTACATCTTAGACGAGAACGAGGTGTTACCTGGGCAGTTGAATGAGGGTTTACTGTTGCATGCACTAACATGTATTTAAAATTCGTATTGCGGCGATACATGACCTTTGGTACTTCGAAAAACGCTTTTCTAAGGCGCTCGTTGCTTGCCAGTATTAGATAATACTTACGGAGGAGATTATTTTTTTTTGGGAGCGTATTTCAGTATTTGGTTATTAATGTTGGCGGCTGGTTGGGCTGTGCTACGGAAGCTCTTTTAGCTAGTGTTGATTTCCTATCTAGTTGTCATGCTTCGTTTTAGACCTTGTTTAGAGCATCTTGAGGGTAATTTCTTTCAACTATAGTGTTTCCTTTAGGTTGCTTAAGTGGTGAACGTAGCCACCGGCGTCGCTGCAGATCGCCTCGCCTGCCCGACACGCCTCGCCTGCCCGACGCCTCGCCTGCCCTCGCCTGCCCTCGCCTCGCCTGCCTCGCCTGCCCGACAAATATCTCTTGTTTGTAGTGTCGCGGGTGATGACTAATGTGATCTAGGTATTGTTGGTTGTCTGTTGGTTTTTTGTAAAGCGTCGTCTTTAATTTTCCTGTTTCAATGGATATCGACGTGTCTAGGAAGTTAATTTCACTGGAATAATGGTACGCGGTAAATTTAATGCTCGAGTGAAACTTGTTAAAGTACTCAATGAATGCGTTTAGTGCGCTTACGCCATGTTCCCATATGATAAATACGTCGTCTATGTAACGCAGATAGGTGGAAGGCTTTGCCGGACGTGATTTCAGCAGCTCTGATTCTAACTATCCTACAAAAATGTTGGCGTATGTTGGCGCGAAAGGTGTTCCCAGAGACGGAGTGTTAGGACGCTCACAAAACAGTTACATTGACGTTCCAGAGCATGGTAGGTGTTCCAGAGGTAATCTAGCCAGAGACGGAGCGCTAGGACTTTGGGGGCCGATAACACTTACATACCTTTGTGAAAGCTGGGCTTGGCCTTTGCTTGACTTGTTTTTAAAAGCTGGGTTTGGCCTTTGCCTGACGCTGTGAAAACTAGGCACAACCCTTGCAAAGGCAGCGAATGGGCTTTGAAGTTGAGTTGCGGAGTTCAAGCTTAGTTTAGCTTGTAAGTGCACTTTGATAAACATGGGCAAACACTGCGATGAATCTTGTATAAGGAGGGTGAATGAGGGATGAACATTGTCTAGCTTTATATAGCATAGCCAATGTAACGGTAAAGCTTGATATGACTAGCCCAACTTAGCAGGACTTGATATAGCATAACCTAGAAAACCTACAGCAAAACTATACCAAAACCTTAGCAAAATGATCCAATAACAGATAATACTGCTCCGCTGTGGCTTTATCCTTGCAACAGCAACGCCCTGCAAAGCTAACCGCGACCTTTTTTTTTCTAGAACCATTGAATAGTGGAATTACATATCTCTACATTTTCTTAATTCCGTGAAACCACCTGAAGGTTTCGTTCTTATTGACTATATATATAGCAATTAGTTTTCTTTTTGCTGTGTTCGTATTTCTTACAATTAAATTTTCTTGCGAGGCTATATAACGGAGCTAACCTTTTGTACAAGGTGAACTTTGTGCCTCCTGCTTAGGCCGCGAGGACTGCAGTGTGATATATATAAATAAATGATAAAGTGCATAACTTGTTAACTATATGATTATATTTCTAAAGGCACAATAACCTACGTCCAGTGCATGCATTGTCTTGCTCACTTGTGAGCTTGTTCACATATTAAACCGTAGTGGGCGTTACGTTGTGGCTTCAAAATATGCAGGAAGCGGATGCCGGCATGTCTATGATGGCATTAACCTACGAACGGCACAGCGTCGTGCGCTTTGGTCCCTGCATTGACACCATCGACTTCAGCATGCTTTCAAGTGCGTCTCCAAATCAATTTGACGCTTTCAGCTACATTCGTGCTTTTGATGCTGAGGTGAGAATACAACAGGAAATTATGTTTGTTCTAGTCGGCCGAAATTAAAAGAAGAAACGTGATGCAAAGCGCACAAGCTCATTATTCGTCCGGTGATGAGTATGTGCAGAGTGTTTTTTATCTTCAATTTGTACTGTTGTGTAGGATGGCACTTGCTGATGTATTGACAGACATTTCCACAGACAGATCGACAGATGCTAAGGGATGCGGTAAGAAACGTAAGGGCTGTGAGACTACGAGCAATAAACATTCCCGAAAGATATAGCAAATTACATGTAAAAACTAAAAAAAAGACAGATCAATATGATGGATGGTGGGCGGAGAAATTTAAACGAAGAAATGCAGGTACTAGCGGGTCACGTTATTTGTTTCCTGTAATCAGTCATGCCTGTTCGGTCTTGAGTGAATGTCACTTGTCATTAGTAAAATTTTGACGTCTTTAATGTCGCCGCGTCATGAACTCGACACACCTTGAAAAAAAAAGTAGTGAACGAAGCATGTTCTGAAACTAATCGCTGCGATCTGTTAAGGCAAATTGGGCCATTCGAGAAAATGTTACTCATGTTCGACATTATCGGCTGAGTAAGTCAGTACACAGCCGGTATTCCAGCGAAAAAAGCACATGGCTTTCAAGTTAAGTGTCGACTATCCAAGAACATGCGTGTACGTACTTGAAAGTAGATTTTTTCAATGATGCGCCCATAGTGTGACGAGACAGAAGTGTCTTGACAACTTTTACGCAAATACCATGTAAAGTTTTCAGGAAACAAGTGACTAGCCTTGAGATATTACAACTGATATTTCAGTGTTTTTTCTGGTATAATAAATTGGCGATATACCAAATTAGACGGACCTGTATTAAAGACAGACATCGTGGCTGTCCTGACCTCCAATAACATTGTAATGATCGAATAATAGTGAGATTAAGGCCGGCGTACCTAACTGCAAAATTTACATAAACTATACGTGAGAATATTTTTTTCTTTTCTTGGTTGTCTATTCCAAGGTGTGGATCGCCGTATTCGCGTGCCTCATCTGCCTTTCCTGCCTGGCAGCCCTAGGCGAATGGAAGACGGCGTTAACTCGAAGCAGAAAGTACTGCAGCCTTCTCGGCAGTGCCTACGGACACGGCTGGGACCTCTTTGGCCTGCTATTCGCTGAAAGTACGTCATCTGATACGCTCTACCGCCATATGGCACTGCGTTATTCCACAGCAATGAGCTTTGCAAATTTCACTTGTCACAGCAAATGCCAGAAGACCGTACTATCTCAAAACTGAGCTTTGGGTGATGCCTCAGTCCGAAACAGCTGCTATATTATATATATTATAGAAAAACATCAAGGGTGTGTAATGGAATTTTCCTTCTTATAGGTAAAACAGGAAGTCTGGCGTTCTTCGACTTAGAATCACTTATAATAGGAACATAAAATGAAGTCGTAGGGAAACTTAAAAGTAATTATATGGATCTTAGTGCATGCGTTCTGCTTAAGTGCGTTTTGCGCATTTTGAGAGCGTTAGCTGGGTTCAGAAGGGCACGTAATGCCCGCACAAAGTTGAAGTGAGGAACTTAAACTACATGGCTATGCAGTAAAAAGAAGTATAATGATCGCAATATGTTTGAAATTGCGAGGGTGAGGGGCGATAGAAAAAAATAGTACTGGGCCAGTTGCTTTTTTCATGTGTGATAGTGAAGGGTCAATACTGCGCATGAAGATTTATACCTCTTTCTTTTTTTTTTTCAGGCTCGCCAAGACGCTATGTGCTCGCATCACAGAAACTGCTTATGGTCGCGTGGCTGTTGACTGTCGTCGTGCTGGCCAACTCGTTCGGAAGTCTGCTGAAGTCTAAACAAGCTGTATCCACCTTCAAGCCAGATGTCGACAGTGTCGACGACCTTGCAGCAAGGCCCTATCTCACGCCTGTCATACCATCAGGAAATTACTACGAGACATTTGCGCGGGTAAGTATGCCACACTACGCTAGGCCCACTTTTTTGCTTCTTGCTATGTAAGATAAACGGCACATAACTGAGGCTTAGACCGAAAGGCTAATCTGGATCAGGAAGAAGAAGGTCCCTAGTGTTCGTTGAAGAGCCGCGAACGCTATGTAATAATTGTCAGTTTCTGCTTGTTACCGCTATACTCAAGGACGCCGAAGTTAACTTAAAACGCGAAGGATTATTAGCCGCAGTAAACATGTGGTGGTGTTACGTGCACGCGTAAAGAGCTACAATATGAGATGGATATTATCCAAATATCTAGTTATCTGTCTCTTAGTGCGCTGGAGCAGTCAATAAATTATAGGAATAACGCGGAAGCGCGCACAATAGCCAGATGTGTAGCAATACTCGCTGCCTGAATGTGAACCATAGATTCTAGCGAGTTAGTCGTAGCTTGTGGCCATAAAAACAGCGGAAACTACAGAACTGCGAGCACAAAAATATAGCCTCATCAAAGTTTGGTCTTGCGATCTCTTGCCCTTCACTGTTGATTTACACAGCGGATAGTTGGGCAAAGTTGTTCCATACCACAAAACTTTCTTAATGCGAAAATAGCACTTTTTAGAAGTGTTTAAGGCAACCGGGCGCAAGTTTTACTGTATTGCAAAGAGGCAAGCACCGTGCTTAGACTGAAATATCGCAGTCACGTTTGTACACTAATAGTCGACTGCGTGGTTCCAAAAGGAGAGACCACGTAGCCAAGCTCCCTAGAGAGCCACTCTTCTAGTCAGACAGCCGGTGTGTTCCACGTACGTGCAGCTACGTAAAACCTCCTGCAGAATTGCCACTCGTCGAATTCAGACTGCGGGGTACACGTCTTCACTAAAAGTGCGCTCCGTAGTAAAGACGGGAGAAGGCGGGGTTCATGATTTAAACATGACAGTTTTCAAATTGAAACCTATGATAAGGCAGGTAAGGAACGTCGCTTTCCGACGCTGGCTGATACAAACGAAAGAAATGCCCATTTCGGGCAGGGAAGCTCGCCTAATTTAGTAACGAAAGCCACTACTTTTTTTTGCCTTTATCCTCAAATAATGAACAATTAGAACGCGTTTTGAAGTAAAACGCTTTTAGTACCGCACCTTACCATTTCGGGGGTAATAAAAAATTTTCTGTGGAGCCTGATGAAGGGCTGCTCTAATAAATAACGTTTGTACTCGAACTGGCGAACAATTGTAATCCCGTGCCCGGCGCTCAACCACCTCTCCCAGACACAAATTGCCTTTTCTGCATTCTGCAGCACAGCCGTTCATTGGCAGTGAAACAGGTGTGGGAGAGGTCAAGAAGTCGAGGAGCAATGCCTCCAGTTTCGGGACTCTTCACGGACTCCATGATGGCACAGGTGGCTGCCCGCCGCGCAGTGGTGCTCGCCGACCACGGCTCAATCCTGCTTCAGGTGACCGGCTTCTGTGAACGCCGAAACGTACGCACCTTTGTGGTGGCCAGCCAGCCACTCGAGAGTTCTCCGTTTGGCTACGTCTTCTCTCGCAGCATCGATGAGCGCTTCTTTCGGAAGCTGTTCGACAAGTGAGTCCCTAATCAGCTCTGTCAGTAAGGTTGATGCATTGAGTGTTAATGCATTGCTTGTAGTTGCGCCAATTCAAATGCGTACAACTTCCGAATAACCTCACGGCGTTGTTACGCTCATCTATTCTGCCGCCCTCTTGCGAATAAAATAAAACAGCCAGCAGGAACAACAGTGTAGGAGAAGCACATAGCAGGTGCATCACAGAATATATTTTATATATTAACGGTGAGATATGCGCAACCTTCTATGCATGCGTATTAGTGGGAAGTGATTCCGTCCGCTGAGCAACCTGGTCAGAATTATCACACCCTTCACGCCTCAGGTATGTGGGTACGCATCAAGTGCTTTCGCAGATACTACATACTATAACAGCTTAGAGGAAAGATACCATCAGCTGGCTTGAGGCTCATTGAATATTTTAGAACACAACGCCTCAGACATATCTCTTTTTACCATGATGTGCCCCTTCATTGGACGGCTTCCTTAGATCAGCGTTGAAGCAATAGCAATACAGAGGCAACTTGAAAGATAATGACAACGGAAGGGAAATCACACTGCTGCCGGCAGTGTGCTTTTATGCGAAAATACAGACCCTGGAGCAAGACACCACGCATCGGCGCATTTACACTTCCCCTCGGAAGAGGGGAATGCGGGAAAATTTCCTAGTAATCCGATCGCTTCGCAGCCTAAGTGAGTGGAAAGTCAGGCGGCGAGCCCGATTCGTCGCAGACCAACTCTATCACCACGCGATAGCTTTGTGGCGGAACGCTTTTTCACTTCACCGTAAGCCGTGATTTGGCTTCAATAGCATTTAAACCACGTGGTGTAAACATCCGGCCACAAATTCAAAATGGCGGCCTAGGAGTCTGCGCTGACCCTCACCGACGCAATGGCAAAAGCACCCTTGCTGCACGATCAAACTCGCCGCCTCTGCAAGGACGCGTTCCACAAAAGCCTGATTTGGATGAACATTGCTCGGCTGCTAACCTGAAAAACCTTAGTTCGATCCCGGCCGCGATGGTTCCATTTTCGATCGAGACCAAATACTAGTGGCCTATGTACTGTGCAGTGCCAGCAGTGCACGTGAAAGAACCCCAGGTGATCGAAATTTCCGAAGCCCTTCACTACGGCGTGCCTGATAATCATATTGCGGTTTCGGCACTTAGACCCCAGCAGTTATTTTTAGGGAGTGCCGTTACCGTAGGTGAACGTTCTTTTTTTCGAAAAGGGCACGGGAATACTGCACCACCTTTTCGCACGTAACTGGTTAAGCAGGAATTGTCATAAGCTTTTCTTCATACATGGTCATTCCATATGGACGTGCCGAGCTGTGAATACCGCGGGATGACACACTCACAGCTGCTGCACCGTGACTCGGAATTTCTGCAGGTACCGGCGGGTCATGGAGACGGGTCTGATGCCCAAGTGGCTGGCTGATAGCAAGGGAAACTGGCAGCGCTGCATCCAGACACGGAATATTGCTGTGGACAGCATTAGCTTGGATGACACTGTGCCATTTTTCCTCCTCTGGGGCATCATGTGTGCCATGGCTTTCTGCGCTTTGCTTGGAGAGCTTATTTGCTCAAGACTGCTGCAAGGTCATCACGCCAAGAGACGATGATCTAGCCCAAGATGATGCTCGACATTGTATACACAACGAATTCCTTTCACTTAGATACGAACCACCATGAGCACTCGTACTTTAACGCACACTTATCTAGAAGCACATTGCGAGAACACTTGCCCGAGTGAAAAACGCTTCGTTTTACAATGATTAAACAAATAGACATGTGTATCGACAATGTTAGCCTTGGTATTCGTTGAACGTGTGGAAGTGTACGCAGCTGTTAGCGGCATTTTAAAAAAGTCACAGTTTCGCCGCAAGGGCGAAGCAATGAAGGCGATAGCAAAAAAAGCGGCCCGTGATGGACGCGCTGCTACGCTGCATAAACATCTGCCCCCCGACAGCATCTATACTCGCGGACAACTTTTCTTGGCAAAGAAGCGAAGGTTAAAGAGCCATAATGCATGTATCCTACCGCTAATGAATGTAGTCCCACAATTGCGTCCGCATTTTCTGCCTGAGATATATAAACTACTCCTTCATTTTCTACATGTAGCTTCTTGAGACGGAACGCAGCGCTCACAAGCGAGATATATGTATTTCGTTCAGTTTATACGTTCTCACTTTGCGTTTTTGCGCGCGTGATAAAGTCGCGCCTTTTACCCGTACCTTAGACGCTAAGCAGCGTTTGCGTCGAAACACAACGCTAGCCATCACTTTCCACGGCGTTACAAGACGCGCGCCAAACCGGACTACGTCGCGTAGCAGTACTTGTGCAGAGCTCCGCCCCGTAGCTTTCCCTTCATTGCCAAGAAAAGTTGTCCGCGAGTATACCGCGCGAGCAGACAGCGGAAGGGCAAGGTTCTCCATGTGCAAATATTAGAAGAAGCGATCCATCTTGCCGACGATTTTTAAATGCACCCGTTTAGGGAGCCTTCATGTGCGCGCCTCCGTGCCTCCGTCAGAGGCGCGCACATGAAAGCTCCCTACGCCCGTTTCGCTCCTCGCGCCATCTCGCTGGTAGTGAAGAAACTCTGATAAGCGCCTGCCGTCTCGGAGTCCTGCCAGCGGTAAAGGGTATGTATATAACGCTCGCCGTTAGCTACCTGAAGGATCTGCTCTTTGTGGCGTAATGGCTAGCGCCACGCGCTGCGAAGCGAGAGGTTGCTGGTTTGATTCCCTGCCTCGGAAGCATTTTTCTGAATTATTTTTGTTTGGGACTTTTGTATATATATGCATACTTATACATATACGGTGCATGACAGCGGCGACAAGAACGGCAAAAACCAGCCGAGACAGCCCATATGATTGCTATCGCAATAAAAGCAGAATACGTATTAATCAACAATTGATACATGATTTCAGAAGCACCTTTATAGAACAGGGGCAAACTATCTGCGCTTATTATAACACTACACATCACAAACATTCATAAATGACGAGATTTTGATATACAGTAATCCATTGAAAATGAGATGCGGAGATGCGTATAACACCGAGTAGAAAAAGGACTCTCCAATAAATTTGACTGGTCAAAGTGATTAATCATAGTGAAAACAGAACGACGTACGTATGTACGGTTGCGTAGGCACAATGAGAACACATGACAGTGCAATCTCGTATTATCTAAAACAGGATAAAATGTAGTCGCAATATAGATGATACGTATGCAAGTCGAGCCACTTGGGCTAGAAGAGATATAATAAAGCGTAGGACGATGAACATCAGATGTTACACCGTGCGTCAGGCATGGGAGGGCCCGCTTGCTGAAGGCCTTGAAAACACCTATGTTCATTAAACACCCCATTTGATCAAAATGGGGCGGGGGGGGGGGGGGGGGCTAGGGTCCCTCGCTTGCTACGGGCCTGCCGCGCGTGTATCATTGCGCTTGATCTAAAGATAGACAGGTTCGTTTTCCTTTTCTTTCCTTGATTCCAGACGAGACAATGTTAAATTTCTGAATAATATAGGAATCGTGAAGCTCGCGGTCATGGCTGGAAGGGAATGCAAATTCGATTATCGTTACTTTTAGACTGTTAGATAGGTTACCAGGAATGTTTACAAGTCTTGAAAGTGGAAGGTTTGGTTGAGATTCAGCATACGATTTGTGATTGCTAAAACGCATCCTAAAAGTTGTTTCAGTCTTGCTTAAGTATAGCATGTGACAAGTGCCACACTTAAGCAAGTACATTACGTGAGATCGACCGCAATCAAAACTGCCGTTGAGTGCGAATGAGAACAGGGCTGTAAGCGGTGATTTTTGAAGACATAGGTATGCCACCAATATTTATAGAGCGCCTGTACACAACCCGGGATGGCTCAGGAAAGTCGTTCTTAGACCTGTTGCTTTGGATCAAAATGTTTTCATGTTTACGAAATATTCGGTGAAAATTTCGGGATGCGAGCGGAGTGTGCAAGTATCAAAATAGCACGTTCGGACCGACTCGACTTCTTGCTGCCATTTAAAGTGTCAATTCGGTCTTGTTCTGCCACTCGGTGCGTCAAGTGATTGATGACCCTTTTTGGTCATTTTAGGTTGCGAAGTTTCTTCCCCAGTTGCTGACAGGAAATAAAATCTTCGGAGGGTGTGTGCATAAAGCGCTCTGCCTGGCTGGATAGAGTGCCGGTCTCGCAATGGCGCTTGTTGCTGCTTACCAGGTGAAGGAATTGGTGATAATCACTCGGATTTTTGTAGTTTGGTGATTAGACGTCCACCGGAAGTGGTACAGTGACGTCGATGAAGTCTGTCGACAAAGGTAAGTAGTGATCTGAGAATTCGATATCGAGGTGTGCCTGTTTTAATGCGCAACTCAGGATGCAAGATGGCGTGAACAGAGTTAGGGACATCACATACATATGCGATAGTGGAATAGGTGCACTTCCTGAAGAAAAAGACGAAATTGTATCAACAAATGCCCTAAGATTCGTATTAACAAGGTTGAATCAGGCGCACCTGCTAGATGCACTTCTTAGGACACTATGGATGAGTAAAAGTAGCGTAAAGGAGGCTAGATGGGGACGCACAGATATACCACAGTATGAATGGAAATTTTGATAGCATGTTAATCATGTCAAAATTTGATAATCGCCAACGTCTAATAATATTTGGGGTTTAACGTTTCAAAAGCGCGATATGATTATGAGGGACGCCGTAGTGGAAGGATCCGGAAATTTCGACCACCTGGGGTTCTTTAACGTGCACCTAAATCTATGTAGACGGGCTTCAAACATATACGCCTCCATCAAATTGCAGCCGCCGCGGCCGAATCGGCAATTTCTATTGACAGCTACGTAGCATTACATTTTAGGGGCAAATAAGCAGGTGTTATTTTTTCTTCTCATGCCTGTGAAACACCAGACATGGCAGCTCGCTGGTTGAGGAGTTGGACTGTTAAGCTCCAGCTCGGGCGTTCCATTCTTGGCCACAGCGGCTGCATTTTGAAGTGGGCAAAACGTAAAAACAACTGTCTGCTTCGATATAGGTGCAGAAAGTGCCCTCGAACGTCTGGCTACGTTGAGGTCACAAGCCAATGCATGCGTTGCGCTCTCACGATCGTGTCTGCCAAGAGTTAGGTCGCTACGCTTCGCGGAAAGAACTGAAATCTCGACGTCACGTTGTTTGCCCTTTCTCTTACGGGCGTCGCGCTCCACGACGGAGGGGTCGAAGTACGATAGCGAGTGCGTCTAAGTAAATTTCGGGGCTATGACGTCGCTCACAGAGCTCAAGTGATGGCGCATATGCGTCACGTGATCCTCCTGCTCGGATGCGGGAGAACGCAGGGAAGGAATTTGGCTTGTGAAGGCTAGACAGGGCAAGTGCAAGAATGTGAAGCTCGCCACCTTACAATCAATATATTAAGTGCTGAGCACTTTCGGGGCACGGGCTGTCGTATGGTGTCATTTAATGTCTTCGCTTGGCGGCACGCAGGCAAAACCAGGTATAGATGGCTTGCACCGACTTCACTGAAAGCGCCGTGTTGGAGCACCAGCATGTGGTGGAGCGACGTTTCCGATGTCACATTCATTTTATAAAACATCACATGCACGTTCTTTCATTATTCATGTACAGAGACGTTCCTGCCGCGTCGTTTTCGCGTAGACGCAACTTGTTTGTCGTCAAAGCCGCCATCGTGGAGTCCCAGTTCCACTCAGCAGCTGCGTCCATGACGTCAGGTGCAAGCCATCTATAGCATAGCCATGTATTAGTATAGCAAAGGGACGGGAAAGGGTAATGAGAGGGAGGAGAAGGTAAATGAGAAAGGGAAAGGGTAAATGATAACATGGAGGAAGGAATACTAAGGAGAGGCCCTATCGTATTTCAATGCATTGCGAAAAGTGTGGCGGAAGTGACGTCAGATTTATGGGGCAAACAAACCGGTATGGGGCAAACAAAACAGCAGACGCCCCGCGGCGTGCTCTCCGCGGTGGTTAGCTTCTGCGCAGATTTGTAGTCCCGGCGTAAACTTAGCGCGTATTGTGCGGTTCGCACGCAGTAAAATGTTGCAAGCAGACGTTTACCAGGCTGTTCGTGCGTGGCAGGCCCGAGCGCTGCGTGTTGAAATTCTTCGTGGAGCGTTTTTGTGCAACAGAGAATGCCGGTACGTGCCGTGATCAAAAACGTTCAGCCCCTGCATCATCGTATTCGAACGCACCTAGCAGTGACATACGCGTTCTGCTGGGCGTTAGGCCTTCCCTTTCTCGTAGCCCGATTTGCCGATCTGTTGCCGGATTAGCGGTTCTTTGTTCGTGCATATGGAGTGAGCGTAGCTATTCGGCGCAACGCCAACCTATAGTTGACTTAACTTCACGTCGAAAAGAGGACACCGCTGTATTGTATACGCGATCGTGCACGTAAAGTTTGTAATTCCAGTACGCACACAACAACAAGCACGCAGCGAGCGCACACCGCACAATACATACATCACGTAGTCCGATAACAACAACATAAGTTTATTGCCCTTTCGTTGAACGACACAGCCTCTAAAAACGTACGATGCCTTCGGCGCATGTTATGTACGGCGCGTCAGACGCCAAAAACAAAAGTTCACGTGTGTTCTGAGTTGACACAATGAGTAAGAAGCAACACAGCGCACATCCGAGAGCTTCGCATGCAAATACCATGCATCAGTGATCAGCAATGAAGCGAACGTGTACGTACACATGAAAAGTGACACCCGGTACTTTCCGCAGTGCACGCGATTTGCACCGGGTATACGCAACCATACGCAACAGCTGGGCATTGCGTAGCTTTCCTAAAGAACACACACAGGAAGCAGCATGCGTGAATCGACTGCGCCGCGGCCGGGCCGCCTTGCACGGCGAAAAAAAATAATAAGGCTCGAATCGCGCATGCGCTTGCAAACGACACGGCGGAAATCGCGAAATGTTTCGAGGCTCCTTCGCTAGGAGGCGATGCGGGTGTTTGCGATGTGGAGGCTTCACGAATGTGACGTCAGGGCCTCTCCTTATTTTTCCTTCCTCCATGAATGATAACATAACCATGTATGACATCACGCAGGCAAAAAACGCCAGGCCTGCGCGGAACGCGCAGCACAGTCACAGCGAAAGCTACAAGGGCTCTACAAGGGCTTAAATCCACAAGGGCTCTAGAAATAGAGTCCTTGTAGAATCTCTTGGGGCAACTAATGCATGTACACATGCAAGGTGGTACACCTACGCAATAAATCATCGTAATTTTCTTGAAGTAGGGAAGCACCCACTATGCCATTTGTCGTCATTCTGCGGAGAACTGCGGTGCCTGCTACACATGCGAAAGTCACTATGTGCATTTTGTTTGTGCTGTGGCTAATGACGATGAAATATTATGGCTGAACCCTTTGTAATGGGTTGGAAGCATTCAACGACCGACTCGCTGCACATTTCGCTTTGTGTGGTGCCTGGTCGTTATTTCACTCTTCTACCACGCTATATTACATGTGTTGACGCGATTGCTTGCCCGACAGAACACCTGAATAGGTCATTTTCGAAGGAGTTCCAAGCACCCGCATGACTCTGTGTAGAATACGCGACTGAGACGCCGAGGGCCCGGATTCAAATGCCATGCAATTCTAATTTTTTTCTAATTTAATTTTTTCTTATTTAGCGCGATAGCGGTTACAGACATCGGTGGTGGCTGCGGCGGACAACTACGGCGCCAAAAACGGCTGTTGCTTTGATATTGTCACGTGGTCGTGACGTCGACGAAGGCAGCGGTCAGCACGTCAGAGATGAAACTCTTTATTTGGCCGAACTTGTGGCCGGGAAACTGAAAGTCAAACTACAGCGATACACTGATAGCGGCGAACAGAGCGTCGACCGTCCATCAACTGACAAGCGGTCAAGCGCGTCGGCTTTTATACAGGCGCTATCGAACTTTCCAGCGATACCGCTGGTGGCGGCGTTATCTCTCGACAAAGCTGGAACATTCGCGTGCGGTGCGCAATCTTAACGGGACGTTCTAAAACAATCGCGAAGCTTCTTACAGATCACGGCGCGGCCTGCGCAGCGCGTTGCCCACAGGCTTTGTGGTGAAGCTTCAACTCGTGAAAAATCTGCCGTCTATCTATCTATCTATCTATCTATCTATCTATCTATCTATCTATCTATCTATCTATCTATCTATCTATCTATCTATCTATCTATCTATCTATCTATCTATCTATCTATCTATCTATCTATCTACAGACAGACAGACAGACAGACAGACAGACAGACAGACAGACAGACAGACAGACAGACAGACAGACAGACAGATAAGATAGATAGACAGCTCGATAGATACAGACAGACAGACAGACAGACAGACAGACAGACAGACAGACAGACAGACAGACAGACAGACAGATAAGATAAGATAGATAGATAGCTCGATAGATACAAACAGACAGACAGACAGACAGATAGATAGATAGATAGATAGATAGATAGATAGATAGATAGATAGATAGATAGATAGATAGATAGATAGATAGATAGATAGATAGATAGATAGATAGATAGATAGATAGAAACGCCCATAGTGCCTTGGTTTCGCTAAGAAGTGCTTCGCATTTAAAATTGCGATTCGAGAAGGAATCGAAGCCATTCATTCTGCGTGGCAGTCAATTATCCTACCGCAGAGGTGCGCCTGTGCTTCAAACCACCTAGGAAAGAGACCCTATACAGGAGTCACATAGCAGCAACGTGAGTTGTGGTCGCAGTGTTGGTTATGCTCTCTAACGATGCAATAACATTACATATGTACTCATATGACTCACCAAGCGGTAGTATAGTGTTTCTAGACTCCGAAGCAATACGTCAACGATTGTTTGGTATGACATGCACGTAATCGCAACGTCGTGTGCACTTCGTTTCGACAAAACTGGCGTCTCTGCTCTAACGTGAGTGCCGAAGTTGCGTCGGACCATGAGTTACCCTTTAGGCGCCAGTGTAGCCGACGTCGCACTTAAGCCCAACTCTGCACACAATTTCTAAATTACCACAAATAAATCGATCGACTTCGTAACGCTTGTCACAAAGCAAAAAAAATATAATAAAAATAAAATTATGGCAACCTAATTAGCTTCTCGCTCACCGCATCGAATGAAATCGATTGCTGCAATGCGTGGTTCTGCCGAATTTTTTACATTGCAATCACAAGTAATTTCTGTAAAATAAACTACAACTTGTTGAACCCTTCGACTTGCTTTAAATGGGGTCTCCAGAGCCCTGGCATCAAACACGTAAATTTCATGCATTTACAGACAGTTGATCATAATGCACGTCGCAAAGTACACATTGCCTTTATTTCTAAGTTAATTTGTTTCTTCTGTTCTCTGAAACCGCCAAGGTATTCGTTTTCCAAGGACAGCGTCTGCCGAATTGTGCGTAACGGCTGCATCATTGGTTCTTGGTTTCGTCAGCGTAAGACAAGAACTGTGAGTGCCATCGCACCCCGATGAAGCGATCTCCTATTTTCACCTTTGTTTGCCGCTCTCACTGTGGTTTCTGAAAACAATTATGCGTGAGATGCTTCATATTCGATTAAGTTGTGCCATTTTTACACTGTCTCGGAGAATAACATTACTGAGCCTATGTGTATCTGACCGTTGCGCTGATCTTGAAGGCTGCTACAATGACTTTTGTTTTCTTAAGCACACGTGTCAGATGGTCTAGGAGATATGACAACGAAGTGCATAAACGTAGTATGTCGCTGATGAAATCTTTATTTTCCTAATTATAATGATGAAGCCCGTATTCATCTTGTGCGAGGCAATCACAACGAATGGTAGTTTCACGTTTACCGTGAAAGCCGGTGGCCTAGAACCATAAGTCTGGGCTTATGGAAAACATGTGCATCTTAGCAGTGCAGTGGAACGAACACAAGAGAAAGGAACACAAGTTACAGTTTCCACAAATCAAGAGCTTTTGTTGACATCTAACCCTGAACTTGAAGCTAATTAACATGTATGCTATAGCTAATGTTTCTGCACTTCGATGCATTGCGTCGTTCATTCCGGCCTTCATCGATTGTAACGCCATGCGTGCATTTGTTAAACGCAAGTTATTCAGTGGAGAACAATGCCAACCGATTGAAATGTTGCAAAACTCAGATGTGGCGCTCGGATGACTTTAAAAGCTGTACTTTTGTAATGTAAACTCTGATGTGGCTCGAATAAACTTGAAAGGTGTGCTTTCGTAAATGTTCCAAATTTCAAGAAAAGCTTAGATGTTTCTTACTTTGTTATTGCTCCTGACTTATTCTAAGCAAATATAGGAGAACGGCCGGAGAACGTTTATGCGAATGGCGGAGCGTAGACCGCAAAACAAGTATGCATTGCCATATCTCTATGGCGGTCGGATTTTCACCATCTAGTTCATGCTGTTACTATTCTGAAGTTATTAAGGTATTTGACGACACCGCACGATGACAGTTACCGAGAAAAGCATGGATTTCTATGCTCTGATAAGCCACGACACATTAAACAACCGGAGCACAAGAAAAACTTAACGCGAGCACCGCTTTTCGTTAACAAAAGCGGTGAGATAAAGAAGTACATACATCTGCTTCAAAATCAGGAATTTAGTGATGTGTTGTTTTTGTGATGGACACATGTAGAGGAATGACTACGTGTGTTATGACTGAAAATGAAGCAATATTTGAGCACGGAGACGTTTCTTTAAAGCTTCTTTAAATTAAGAGCCGTAAATAAACAACTCTGACTCTAACAAGTGGACAACCGGTGCAGTAACATATGTCAGTAACTTTTGAAATAGAAAAAAATCACAAAGGGAGTAATAGAAAACCACTACAAGACTTGCTCGTTGTGCCAGAAAACAAATACATCCACGCGAACTGCACCTTACATATACTGCAGGTCAACTGGCTTTACTAGATCGCTACGCGCATGCACGATAGGCCCGCACGTGAAAATTATCACTAATATTGCCCAAATGAGCTACCGCACGCGTGCGTCACTGCTCCTTTTTTTCCATTTGCAAAATTCCGGCAATAGATACTGGCGACGAAGTTATCACCTTGTGAGGAAAAAACTTGCAGTGGCTTAGCTCCGCTATGCCAGGATATACGTAGCGTTAGCAAAGGTTCAGCTGATTATTCTTAGCTTTCCAGATTGCCTAGGATTATTAGCCTTGTGTTCATTCTTCGTACGCTGAACCGCTAATTGCCAGGCAAATACTTCGGGATCCGATGAGATAAGCTTCTCGGCTCTTCTGCGCCGAGAAGCTTTTGCATAATTAGAGTGAAATCTCAGGCTAGAAATATAGTTCAAATATAGTTCAAATTCGTTTTCCGTTATGTCCATGTTGAAGAGAGAAAAATTATACTTTTGACATGGGTCGCGGGAAGCGGCACTTGGAACGACTCGTCAAATATGGTAGTGCCTTCAGCAAAGTGATCGCACGCAACAGTACAATGGAAAATGAAGTTAAATGGAGACAAATTTATTGGGCAGGATGTTCAATTAATCCAAAGCTCAATGTATCTGGCTTTTCCTTAAGCCACTAGTCGATAAAAATAGCAGTAAGTATTGTACACAATTGTATACATAGCGTCTCAAAGGGTTAAACGAGATAAAGGAGCGGGGCAGGTAAACGAAAGACCTTGCGTGCCGTAAACGTCAACAAAGGCGACGGCGCTAATAAAAAAAAGAGCAGTGTTACTACAAATGCCACGACTGCGGTACGGCTGACACATTATGACCCAGCATTATGGAGCAGCTGTCTTTTTTAAAAATTGTTTACTGTGACAGCTTCTAAATATTCTGATTGCCTAACCATAGTGATGCTAGCGAGGGACGTTAGGCAAGACTATAGCCTTGCGTACTATCTTTGTAAACCGAGCTGAGCTATACTAAAGAATTTCTGTTACTTATGCTAACGATACAATAGCTATATGGTCAGTTGCCAGTAATTATAAAATGTGCTTGTTGTCTGAAATGCCTGTGGCATTGGTGTAGAAAGCTGGTTTTACAAAGCTTACGAAGCACTAAGTATTGTCCGGCTTACATACCGCGACACGACAATCTGTGGCTACCGTGTTTTTTTTTAGTATAGCTTACTATAACCTCAGCAGCTCGTGTCAACGAGGCAATCGTCCTTCAGGGACGCTCCTACTTTTCTTGGTTATCACAGCTAATGAAGCAAGAAATCGGTGGAAGTAGGTGCAGTTTCTACCTAACATGTCGGAATAATACCTGTCTTATTGAACACTGAAATCATAAGCAATGGCATATGATCTCATATGATCTCAGATTTCAGAGTCGACTTTGGGCCTCCAGTGATGTGGTATTAGTGTGCGACCATTGACCACATTTTGATTATTTTCAGAATGGCCCTCAGCGACAAAAGGCACTCAGGGTCTTGTTTGTTCTTGTAAGTGTGGGTTTCAGAACAGTATCAATATTGTATAATCGCTGGTGTGGGCGAAGTTAGCCATCTTTTTAGAGTGGGGTTCTCAGTGTCCTAGATGGCGCTAATTTCATAAATACTGAGTAGGATGAGGAAGTCAGTGAGCTTTACAGCCGCGCGGTATCTTTTGAATGTTGACTTTTGAATCGCGTATTTTAATTTTCGAGTTCATCGTCAAGGCGCTCTCAGAGCTTCCTGCTTTCGAAGATTAGTTTATCTGCATAAAGAGCGCGCTAGAATAAATATTTGTCGTATTCTCTGTGATCATTATTGGCAAATATAGAAACGTTAATTGGCTGCCGGCAGCAGAGAAGGCTTTGGAAACGTTAGTGCGCTTCTTGTGGACAACTGGTTCAGGGACGGAGTCTAAGCAGTGTCGATTCTCCTTTCCTTTTTTCTCTCTTTTTGCTTTTCTTGCTCTGCCTTTTTTGTAAGATCTCTCTTCTATCATCTTTTATGGCCCTTACACCTTCCCCCAGCACAGGGTAGATATTCCGTCTAAGCATTGGCTAACCTCCCTGTCTTTCCGCTTGTTTCTTCCTTCCTGCCTTGATTGGCTGACAGAAGAAGAAATCAGGAGTGTACCTCGTTTGTTTGGGGTCATCTGGGATTCATCGATGGAAACGGAAGTGATCAGTCAATATCCGTTGTTTCAGTGGCCACCTTATCAAACCGCTGTGTATCGTGATGGCAAGCTAGCCATGGAGGGTTCCGGAGGGAAAGCGCTGGATGCTGTGGCCAGCAGCTTGAACTTCACGTAGGTGTCCTTTCAGTGGGCATTGTCAGTGCCAATAGCCCCTCTGAATACAATCAAAGTTGTACTGCAAAAGTCATATAAAATTGTTGTACGCGGACATTAAAAACTTTGCGGATTTCTTTAGGAAATTTTCTATTTCGAGGTCACAAAAAAGGAGTTTGCCTTTCAAACTACGTCACACGGAGTGTTTATTGGCATGAAGCTTGTGTCTTTGACACGAATGTCCTCAAGAAGTACTATATGACCTTGTCCATGTACGGCTTCATTTCAATGGTGACGTACTTGGGAAGATGGGAGAAGGTAATATTTAAAAATGCACCGAGGAAACAGTTTATCGCGGTCTTGGTTGTTTTATTCTTTGTGGTCTATGCGTTTGGAAGTTGCTGGCTGGTACCTATTTGTCGTTAACTAATTCTGCGATATACATGTTAATATTTTCATCATTCAATTTTGTGACAAGAATTCTACCATCAGAATGTGATACGAATAATGTGATTTACCTGATCTGCTCTTCTTCTGCAGTTTTCGGATAGTCAAATTTACAAAACAATACGCCTTAACGGCACCTGGGCATATAGAGGAAACAATTTTTGCAAATGTCGTGTAAATGGTGCATGAATGTCCGCGCACTTTCTGTGGAAAAATATCTGGAGGTGAATTTGTGTCTTCCTTTCCATTTTCGCATGACGAGAGCTTGTGACTGTCGGAGCAACATATTCCAGGTTCTAAGCTGCACTTTTTTATCATGTCGTTTATTACGAAAACAAAGCATATAAAAACCACTTCTCTTCCAGGTACACGCTCACAAGGGCATCAGCATAGGGTGTTCGTTTGTCGAATGGTTCATGGATTGGAATGGTCGGCGCTGTACACAGAGGGGTAACAACTCAGTTGCGCTGAAACCTTAAATACACGATTTCTGAACTTTTTGTTGCACGTAGCTTGAAGCTCTAATATTTTACAGTTGTAGCACAAGCTTATCAGGTTTTGAAGTTTACGGCGTGACTTAACGAATTCGGTTCTGTTGGATATGACTATTAATGCAGCTTAAAAATAGCGTTCTTCTCAACGCGTATACCATTTCTTAGGATGTTGCTATTTGTACTGCCAGAAGAAGCCTCTTTATTTTTTTTAGAAACATGGAGGAGTAAAATGCCATACTGCTGCATTTTCTTTACTCCGTTGAGACATCTGAAGCTTATGTTGTTAATGCTTCTGTCTATGTGAAGTTTTTTCCCTGTTTCTATGTTTCGAACATACAAATTTTCTTATTAAGCTGTATTTCCGTGTCAACATATTGTACAGGGTCTTCTTAAGTGCATCTTGTGCTTCCTGGTAATGTCACGACGACGGGAGCATGGTGGTGATAAGTAAATCACTAAGTACAAAACTAGAGAACTACATAAATGAAAAAAGGTTTACATACACCAACTTACAGTAACATACAGTAACACACAGTAATTTACATCAAGTAGTGAGCAAGACAGTAGTCTTGCTCACTGGCGAACTTGTTCACATATTGACCTTTATGTCTATGTCTCCTACGCAGTAACTTCACAATTTGTAGAAAGTCGATGCTGCCATTTCTGTGATGGATGGCAAACACGTACGACCGGCCCAGTGTGGTGCGCTTTGGTCCCTGCATTGACACCATCGACTTCAGCCTGCTTTCCAGTGCGTCTCCAAATCAATTCGGCGCTTTTGGTTACATCCGTGCTTTTGATATTAAGGTGAGAAGGAAACCTTTAATTGCGTTTGTTCTGGACGCATGGAGTGCGAAGTGGGAGTGCTGGACGCATGAAAGCTCGTTAGCTCATTAATCATATGGGCCTAAGTACGTGCAGGTTCTTCTTTTTCTTTATTCTCTGCTCTTTTTTGGGAGTGACGTTAAAGACGCATTCACAAACCACATTTCCGCATATTCGATAAGCGCATTGGTAGTTGTTAAAGTAGGCGTTTTCATTGAAGCGCGATTGATGTGAAAAGAGTGAGATTTGATTGCTATGACTTTCATGGACAACTTTCATGCAAAGTCCATGTAACAGTAGCAATTATATGAACATTCTCGAAGGGTTTGCTGGGTTTGCTGGGCTTGCTGTGATAACGGGGTCGCAGCAAGCACACGACCGGGTTGATTGACGAAACATGGGAGAAGGATTTGCCCTGAAGTGGCCGTAGTCAGGCTGATGACGATGATGACTAGTTTGGGGAGATATGAATTGCAAAGAGGGCGCAGAGAGAGAGAGAGAGAGAGAGAGAGAGAGAGTGAGAGAAGATCACACATGGGAAGGGCATTCTAATTACAGTCGTTCAAAAAGGCCGGTGGATCGCAGGATGCGCAGTAGCCCTTGCAGGCCTTTTTATGCGAGGCTGCGTCCTGTCGATGGCGTTGTATTTTTCCTGCCGACAGCGGTTGGTCGTCTAAATTGTTGAGCGCTTGTCTAAGTTGTTTCGTAGATGTCATATAGAACAACCTAAGCGAAAGATATCACCAACTGGGCTGCGCCCTATTAGAAAGTATGGGGCTCAACGCCATCAAGTTATCTCTTTATACCACCATGATTGCCTTCATGAGGCGCACTTCCTTACACGAACGTTCCAGCAATCGAAAAAATACAGGCAGATTGAAGGATATGCTAAGGCAGATCACGCTCCCTCCGGGACAATCAAGTCGACCCGCCCTTGTATCACGCCTTTGTCTAGTGTAAAACCAGCAATGCAATCATAAAAGCAATGGAAACTCTTGGTGAAATTGTTCTGACGCATCATCACAACGTTCCTTTTGTAGCAACAGCAGAAAAAAATGGCCCTAGCTCAATGAGTCGCCCTCCGGGAACACACCTCGCCACGACAGACACCTGGACGGCTGTAATGCCATTGCTCTGCAACGAATACTTTCCTAACGTATACGCTGAAGTGCCTTTATATATATATCAGTATCCCCTCATTAGAGACCTTTTATTGGAGACCTAGTCAGTCTTTTTTGTTCAGCAAACCCCGGACTCAAGCCGACGTCTAAATATTGGGGTGTTCGTGCACTTCTGAACATTGGCCTGAGGGTATCCTGCCGCCACGACCGCGCTAGAGGGAGACGCGCGTGTTTCTTCATTGTGCGCTCGTCGCGGTTCCCCTTTAGCTCGGCCGTGGCCTAGCAATTCTAAGGAACAATGGGCTACTTGAAAAGTATCCCACTAGTCAGATTATGGCTTCCTGGGCTTTCTAATACTCTTATAATAAAATATGCTGCACTATTGAGGTACGCAGAAACAAGCTCTCTACCAAACTGTCTCAAACTACAGAAAATACAACAAATTATAAATATGCCTCATTGCTAAATGTCTAATGTCTGTTCCTACACCGACCCTGCCTCACACCTACTGGCACTGTCCCAGATCAATTGCTCCTCAACGCCGCTCATATTATCCTAAGATACACGGGAGCCCTACGCCGCCAACATGGACAAAACGACCCTCTCGCGGAGCATTATCTCACACCATATACTCGCAATCATGGAGGTGTGGTTTTATTTACCTTGTACCGCGCGCAGGACATGGATTTTAAAACTTATATTTGTTTCATTTTGTCTTTCGGCATTAAGACAGTCAATGTCACTGCTGGGTTGCTTTTGAGCATACTCCGCTTCTCTTGATTACAAGCAATGCCCGCTTCAACTCGCTCGCATAGTTTTTCTAGCATTCATTAGGTTGTGTGCATAACATTGCATTCATCGGACGCATCAACGCGAGTTATCTGTAGCACTTCGATTGTTTAACGATGTTTTACTTTTCAAATATATTTGGCGCGAATGGAATACGGCAGCTGTAGAGGAGCGAATTGGTGTGTAGCAGTAGAAAAGAAAACATTGTTTGAGCTCGGGGAGATGTGAGTACAAGAGCTTGTTTTTTTATTGGATATTTTAAAACGGCACATCGCGCAACTGTATCGGTTGACGATGCGTTCCTATGGCAACAAAAGGAATATAATATCTTCTTCGTAACCAAGTGACCTCACTAGGTTAGATTCAAATCTAGTCGAACCTTCTTTAATACGAAGTTGTGATTAAACTACTCTGAACCTAACAAGGTGACAGCTGGCGGAAAAGAAGTGTGAGTAGCCTTTGAAGTACCGAAAATCGGCAAGTAAGTAGCGGAAGACCGTTTTAAAACATGATTATAGTACAGCCACAACGAAGACATCAAGACGAGTGCTGCACATCGACTGGCTTTCGCAGCACTACCATGCACATGCGTGGATGGCCCACGCGTAAGAACTAGCGCTCACATCGGCGAGATGGACCGTGACACGCGTGCATCCTTTTGACCAGACTTTTCCCCCACAAAATTTGGACTACAGGTGTTGCTAACGCAGTTATCCGCATGTCAGCAAAGATCTTCGCATACCAATCCGAACGTTTCAGCACTAACTGTACCCAATGTAGGTGCTCAGTACAACTTCATCCCGCATTAGCATCGGTTACAAATGTCTGAAAGGTCCTGATATATGACCTGAACAAGCACACGGTTTTCACTCTGCTAGCGGTTGTGAAGCATTCCGTGTATTCTAACGTTACAGTTGCCCTGTAGCTAAGAGGTATTTTATGAACTTTCATCACAGTGTACTCGAAGAAGCATGCCTATTAAAATCCTCAATTGCAATGAAGAGGCGGGGTAGCTAAAATGAAAAAGCAAGCGTGGGGTTAGTGCCAACAGAGGTGATGGAGCTAATAAAATAAAATTCGATAGATCCCACGCGTTGTGGGAATCGTTTTCATGCGAAGCAGTCAGCGAGTACTTCTGTGCTGTATTTTATCACTTTGAGCCAAGCGTTACGACGACGTGTTTTTGTAAGTATAGTAGCAGTGTGCACATCGTGGGCTTACCAGGCCCGTCGACAACACCGGCGTTTAAAGGGTAACTTGTGCGACGTAACGTCAGCCCTCACGTTAGAGTGCATACGTCAGTATTATCAAACTAAGTGCACTTTACGGTGCAATTATGGGAATATAATACGTAACTTCGTTAATGTATTCCTCGGGGGTCGATGAATGCTTCACTATAGCTTGATGAATCATAGGAATATAAGTGTAATATTTATTAGACTGCTATAAAAGCGGAGCCAACACTGGAGCCACCGACATTAATCTGATATGACGCCTGTATCATAGGAGTACATATGCAGTGTTTATTGCTTCCTTGTAAAATTAGACAGCCAGCACCACAACCACAATCGACGTTGCACCGACATTGCGCCTGCATAGGCTGTTTTTCCAAACATGTTTATATACCTGGCGTAGCTCTGTGGTGAATACCTGAATGCCACGCAGAATCCTTGGACTCGATTCCTGCAGGGATCCTAGTTTATATTCTTTCCATTTGCTGGGCCAACGCTGCCGATGTCCTTTTTTCTTAACGCTCTCGAATTTCAGCTACCATTGTGTGTTCTCGCCGTTCCTTTGTAGATACAAACTATGAATCACTGTGGCGCATACCCGTACACCACGGCCCAGGGTAAACGGATATGTGCGACACGTGTCTGGAGGAAAGGGTTTCATGACATGCGCGACAGGATTCTCACGTTATTCATGTCATGACCCTACAGTCATATTCGTCAAGTCCTCTTACCCTCCCATGCCAATTTTGGTGTACAAGTTAAGGAGACTATCATGAGAGCACCCAGACGTAGGCGGATAGACACATAGAGAGATAGAGAGATACGTAGATAGAAACCCTCCAAGTGCCAAACGTTTGCTAAGGAATGCTTCGCATATAAAATATCACACTTGGGCACTTGCGGTTTCAAAAAGAATTTTAGTCTGTTTTTTTTACACGTTGACGGGAAGTGCGCGCGCATCCCTACGTTATTTCTGCGTTTTTCCTAAAACAACATTTTTGGAATTTGTGTACCTTATTCTCAGGAACTATTGAGGGGGGTGCGGGAATAAGAAAACAATATTTTTCAGGTGGGTTAATAATGGGCGTTTACATAACTTGTACTATAATTAGCAGCCCAGGTGATTTTCTATTATTTAGTATTAAAAACATTCGTGACATGATACATCGACGAACGTAAGAAAAAGAAGACATAAAAATCTAGTTTTTGTTGCACACTCACAATTTTAGTTCCACTTCTGTAAAACGTTAGTAGATACCCTTTTGCAAAATTGCAATGCTCCCCAGATAGCAGATCTTATAAAAGAGTACATAAGTAGAAAAAAAAACAAAAAATATTAAATACTAAGCACAATTCAAACTAATTTTAAGCTCTAACGCTACCTGCGTCTACCTTTAAAATACCTTGCAAATTTTATCGCCATAGCTTTTACTAGCACTGCTCTACAGCCAAAATTTGAGACTCACTTTCAGTCTCAACGCAGCTAAAGTCGCTGGTACCGACACGGCTTAGGTTAGTCAAACGGATGTTGCATGCGTTTAATAATCGTTTGTTTCTACGTTGCTTCCTTCAGTCTGTTCTCGGCAATCACCAAGCGTCCGTCGAATTGTACATAAAGGTTGTAACCTTCGTTGTTACCTTCGTCTGCCTAACGCTTATGTTATACCCTTGTTACACGGGCAGCCTAAACCTCAGTTAGTGTAACCGCGGTTCGCTTATGTTACACGGTATGCGAAACCGCGGTTATGCCGCTAACCGCGGTTGTGCCAAACCGAGCTTGGCGACCTCGGTTCGGCAGTTAACCGAGAAGATGGTGGCCTCCATGGACGTGTGCACGCCGGTGAGCGTTCGTGAAAAACGAACGAATTGGACTGCACGAACCACGGAAAGCCTGATTAGGCTTTGGGAAAACAATTTGCGTCGTCTACGGAGCACCTAAAGGAATGTGAAAGTGGACACGGCAATAACAGCCGAGTTGACCGCCGGACTGCCGCCAGACGCAGAGCCATTCACGCCAAAGTAAGTCCGCTTTAACCGAGCACGCTTGTGCGCCGTGTAACATCGGCGAACCGTGGTTGGCGCTAACTGTGGTTCAACGCAGTTAACCGTGATTGGTCGCAACTGCGGTTAACTTGCCTGTGTAACAAGGGTATAAGAGATGAACAGGGAATATCGCAGCGCTCTGATAAAACGATCCCTTATTCTAACCTTAGCTTTCTGGTCCGCCGCGGTGCTGTAGCGGTTACGGTGCTCAGCTGCTGACTCGAAGGTCGCGTTTTCGGTCCTGGCCGCGGCGGTCGGATTTCGATGGAGGCGAAATTCTAGACGCCCGTGTACTGTGCGATGTCAGTGCAAGTTACAGAGCCCCAAATGGTCACAATTCTCCGGAGCCCTCCACTATACGGCGTGCCTCATAATGATATCGTGGCTTTGGCGTGTAAAACACCACATATTATTAACCTTAGTTTTTCTGCTCTCGCTGCGGCTTCCGAACAGATGTATACGTCATAGATATCGTATTCTGTCGACTTGTGCCGCTCTTGCAATGCCTCGGATGGTAACATCAGTTTCTCGGGGTTTGGGCAACTTGAGCTGACGTATATTTGAGCGCTGCGTGACCTTCTAGGCAAGTACGACGACAATTTTTTTTCTTAAGCTCACACATCTCATGGCCCGTGCGCTACGATAACAATTTTCTATATATATTATGTCGGAGATTAAGTTTTTCTTTTTTTCTTTTTTCCTTAATATTGACCAAAGAGCCTGAATTCGCATCGTACGATCCTGGAACGTTGAATGGTGGTTGCAGGTTTACCGCGATAGCGGGCGGTATATAAGCGGGAACTTATAGAAAAGAGTTGGAGCAAATGAAAAGCTTTTGTTGACACATAGTTATGAATTTCAAGCTGATTACCATAGCCAAAGTTTTCTAAAGGCCACTTCATGGTGTCGTTCCGTCCTGACCTCGCCGACTGTAATGACCTGAAAGTGTACGTACGCTGCACGCAATTTATTCGGTGGAAAACATTTCCCATCCATTAAGAATATGAAAAACTCAAATATGACGCTCAGACGACATAAATTCGAACGCTGTGCTTCGGAAAACGTTCAACTTTCGAAGAAAAGCTTATCTGTTCCCACACTGTCATTGTGTCAAAGTTCTTCTAAGGAAATGTAGGACACTTCAACGAGAAGTTTCATGCAAATGGCAGAGAATGGACGTTAGAGCAAATTCGCTTCGCCGTATCTCTGTGGCGGTCGGTCTCAGAGCTTGATTTACATTTCATAGAGTAACTATTCCGAAGTTATTAGGGTTTTTGACGACAGCGAAAGATCAATTTTTCTTGCAATGACATTCCGCCGAGAAAAAAAAACCCACGCTTTCCATGCACTGATGGAACAAGACATGAAACAAGTGCACTGTAAGTGACAGTGTAACGCCAACATCGTCTTCGGTCAACAGAAACTCTGAGCTGAAGCACCACATATATCTGCTTTGAACTCAGAAATTCACTGGTGTTTTTCGTTTGAAATATGTTAGCCGATAAGGGGAGAATAGCAATTTTTTTAGTCGAAAATAGAGCAATATGCGAGCGCAATGACATTTTGAATAAGAAAGTTGAACTTCCTGAAGGAATATTATAATATGGCACATCGCTCATCTGTGTCGGTCGACGACGCGTTCCCATGGCAACAGAAGTAATATAATACCTTCGCCGCAACCAAGGGACATCAATTGGTCACATCCAAGCATACTTGAAACTTCTTCCATTTACTTGTCGTTCTTAAAGTACCCTGACTCTAAGAAGACGGAAACCAGCCGGAAAAAGAAGTGAGTAACTTTTGCAATACCAACAAATCATCAAGAAGGTAGTAGAAAATCGTTATGAAAATGTTTAGAGAGCAAGGAAAACGAGGATATCAACACGAACTGAACTGCACTGTGCACGTAATGCATATCAACTGGCTTCACCGTGTCAACGTACATACTGCATGACTGGCGCATAATAAAAAACTGGAGCCCATGTCGCATCGCCGTAATGAACCATCACACGCGTGCACTGCTCCTTCTGACCAGTTTTAACAGCGAAGCTATTTAGGCTAGCCGTAATTTGTACGACCTATCACAAAATAAAAATATCATCATCATAAATGGGTATGCATCATCATAAATGGGCTAACTCTCGTTACTCTCCACTGGTCCACTAAAAATGACAAAGGCAACAGTTAGCCCAACGGCGCATCACGGAAAACTGTCATCAAAAACGGGTATGTGCCACAGAAATAGGGTAAATCCCACTACTCTACACTTGTCTATTAAAATGAAGAGTGCAGCAGTTTACCCAAAAAACGGGCATGTGCCGCAGAAATTGGGCAAATCCCACTATTCAAAACTTCCACTTAAAAGGAAGGAGGGAACAGTTAGCCCAACAAATGGTTGCGAATCGACAGCGACGAGTCGAATACGTCGAGTACGTAGAACGAGAGAATACTAAGGAACGGTAAAGGCAACAGCAGCTGCGAGGAGACCTCGAAGCGATTGAAGGCCTACGCCGAAGACGACGTGCCCATAGATCTATGAGAGGTGTGACCGCTTGGTTTCACTGCGAGGTTCTTTCTCTCCATGGAGTTTGGACATCCGTGTCGCGTCTGTGACTATCTGCGGTTTAACTCGAACACTTTTGCGGTGAGAATCAACGTATAAAAAACCTATCATTTCCTAGCTAAAGCCTAGCAACGACTTACTAGCAAACTGGAAACAACCTGCATCACCTAGCTAAGGTCTGAAAACAACCTAGAAACAACCAAATTAATCTTCAGAGTCAAGCAGTTTCGCTGTTTCAAGGCTTGCGCGGCTTAGTGCACGCTTCGTCAATATTTCTTTTCTCTACCGTAAATCTGGAGAAAAGTGGCGCTAGCATAGTTACCGGTTTGTGTGCAGAGAGCTTCACATACCAGTGTCGGACCAAATTCGCAAAACTTCTCATTCGTGAGAGCGTTTCCTATTGGTGAGCCGGCTTGATAAGTCCTGATAAGTCCTGATGATAAGTCCTGCATGGCGATTGGCTGAAATATTCTGTTACAAAAAAACCTTTAGAGTAAGACTTTAGAGTAAGAGTAAGACGAAAGTCTTACGAAATCTTACGGAAATCTTACGAAAGTCTTACGAAAGTCTTACGAAAGTCTTGCGGTCAAAATGCCAAAGGTTCGCTATGAAATGCTTCGCATTTAAAAAAGAACGTCGAAGTGTCGCCGCAAGGGCGAAGAAATGAATGCGACAGCTACCAATTAGAATGTTATACGATGTAAACCTAGAAGCTAACTCTTTTGGATGCGATCTCGCGTAACTCTGAAAAACACTGGTGTAATAGAATACGGCCGCTTCAGGGAGCGAAGGGGTTTTCGCGCTGTCTGTCGTCTCAACAAGAAGTAAACGGTGAGAGGACAGCACGTAGAAGGGTATGAGCTGCATACTGGTCTTCTCCGGATAAATACGGCACGCACGGCCAGGGGCAACTATGCCTGCAAGTCAAAGTATGCATTTCTTCCCGAAGGCACGAAACCCCCGCTCCTGCTCCTGTCTCTGAGAGGGCCGTTTACCATCTGCTTCAGGAGCCATCGACAGCAGTCCCAGCGCGATGTTATCGCATGCGCCCTTCGTGCGACAGAGCTGGCCGGCTCGGTTAACCTTTGCTTCAGCCCCATTCGTCGGCAGTGCCCTCGCGCTTTGACTCGCACCTCGAACGTACTACGCGGAGCGATGTCTTCGATTCTGACTTAATATGGAACATAACGGCGGCGGCAAAAGCCGCCGAAAGTGTTCATATAGTTGTTGTCGCAATAAATGTGAACATGGGCGGGTCACCTAATCCATAGTGTACCTAAATGATGGTCAGTGAAAACGAGGTAGTGAACACCAAGGGATGGGAAACGCCGCTAACGCTGGCAGGGAGTTAGGCGGCATGATAAATTAAAGCAGTTCGAAAGAATAAAATAAAATCAGCTCGCGTAAAACGGGACAAAAAGATCATTTAGACGCCGTCGTCCTGCAGCGGACGCAAAATAAAGCTGCTGCGGCCGCTGATGATGATTGAGCTAATTTGGCTTATTTTCAGAATGGCCACCGGCAACGCAAGACCATTCAGGATCTTGTTCCATCATGTGAGTGTGGTTTCTAAAACAGCATCAATAATTGCTAGAGTATGAGAAATGAATCGTCTTTACAGTGCAATGTCATAACGTCCTATGGAGCACTGGATGTCTTGAATAGGATGTGGTGGATCTTGATTTATTGAAAATATTCTAATGCATTGTATAAGTCTCCCTCACAGTCTTCTTGCTTTCTAACATACGTTCTATATGAATTAAGAGCATGCAGTAAATAAATATCAGTAATATTCCCTGTGAATAAAGAAGTCGTCGACGAATATATATATAAAATTCTTGGCTGACAGTAATCAGAATCGGGAATGTATCTCGTATATTGAGAAAAAAATTGAGTTACATTGATGTAAAGAGAGGTGATCAGTCGATCTCCGCTGTTTCAGTGGCCACCTTATCAAACCGCATTGTATCGTGATGGCAAGCTAGCCATGGCGGGCGCCGGAGGGAATGCACTCAACGCTGTGGCCACTAGCCTAAACTTCACGTAGGTATCCTTCCCTAGGACACTGTGAGTGCCGCAAGCCCTGTTGTATTAAGCAGGGGAGAGGTGAAATGCGGGGAGGTTAATCGGAAAACAAATATCTGGCTTGCTACCCTGCACTGTGGAAGGGGTAAGGGGAGACAGAAAAGTAAGGAAGAGCTGCGTATTGTACTGTACTGAAAAAGTCATAGGAAATTGTCGTACGCGGACATTAGGAGAGCTTATTTTTGAAATTATTACACTTGTGAAGCTTGTATTTTTATACTAATGGTCTTAAAAAAGTACGTATAGACATATATTTTATGATTAAACTTGGAACGTCCAGTGGCAACATCGGAGAAATTGAATTTATGTTTCGAAGTTTTGGTCCTGTACATGTTTGTCGCCAACTAATTCTTTATTCTTTCCACATATAAAACGGAGAGTTTTCTTCTCTGTGTGTTTCATTTGGGAACGACGCATGCACAGGTTGAGTTGAAACAAAGGGACCTCTCGCTCTGTAGATACATGTCGCTATTCTCGTGTGCATTTTTCGGAGAGTGAAACTTACAAAACAAAAATTTGATGGTACATGGCCACACAACGCGAAGGATTGTTGCATGAAAGCTAGTGAAATTTTTTTGAAAAAGATTCTGATTGCAAAACTCTGTCTCCTTTTCATTTTTCCATTTGACTAAACCCTAGCACTGTAATAGCAACATAAATTCACGGTTATAAGCTAGACTTCCTGCATTGTAGCACCCCATTTATATGCAAAACAAAGAATATAAAGGCCACTTTTCTTCCAGATACACGCTCACAAGAGCAAGTGACTATGGTGTTCGTTTGTCTAATGGTTCATGGACTGGAATGGTCGGAGCTGTACACAGAGGGGTAACAACTCATCTGCGCTTACATTTTAAGTGCATTATTTCTGAACTCTTGTGGCACGTGGCTTGAAGCTCTAACATACTTCACCATTATAGCTCAAGCTTATCAAGTTTTGAAGTTTGCAGTCTGACTTAACGCATTCAGCTTCGTTGGACATGATCACTGATACCGCTAAAAAACTAGTTTATAGTTCGCCTAAGCGCGGGAGTGTCTGTGTAAGATAATGATGAAAAAGTCCGTAAACAGTGGGTGGGTGCTCTAGCCGACCTTTCGACAAGTGGATTTGTCCTCTTTAGGGCTGGAACTGATTTCGTTAGCGCTCACGTGTAGTACTTCGTGCCCTCTCCTGCACAGATGAGGAGGAGAGGGCAAGTGTGAAAGTGGGGATGGGGGGGGGGGGGGAGAGGTTGCCGTGACGAATTGCGTGACTCTGACGGAATGGGGTATTCCGTGGGGAAAAAACAAGCAAAAAATGGAGGGGGGGGGGGACTAGGTTTACGTTTACAGGAAGCTCCACTTAACAATAGTAGGTTAGAAATTCCTAGAAGAAGGGCTTCACTCTCATTGGTTTTCCTTGTGCACGTACCATATTGAATGGATTCAAGAGGCCCCTTAGGAACATTAATACCTGCTGGCTGGAGTGTATTGAATTTGTAATTAAGGTATGACACTGTATATTTTCTGTCTCTCGGTGACTGCAAGTTTGACTGGAGTATGTAAAGTTTAGATCATTGAAGTTGTGACCTGCTAGATTAAAATGCTCTGACACTGCTTTCGGTAATTTCTTCGCCATATCCGCACGATGCCCGTTTAATCTAACATTAGCAAGCTGGCCCGTTTCGCCAGTGTACCCTTTGTGACAATGTGAACGTTGGATCACGCGTAGACTTCCTTGTCCATGTTTCCTTTGCGCAGCAACTTGTTTCATGATGTACGACTGACTCGCCCAGCAACATGCATTATTACATGTGTTATCTGGGTAGTAGAATGATGGTTTACTTTTGCATGCACTAAGGTGTCCTTAAAATTCTTATTGCGGCGATACAGGACCTTTGGTACTTCGGGAAACGCTTTTCTAAGGAGCTCGTTGCTTGCCAGTATTGAATAATACTTACGGATTATATTATTTATGTTTGGAAGGGCATTTGAGTATTTGTTTATAAATGCTGGCGGCTGGTTGGGCTGTGGTACGCGGGCTCTTTTCGCTATTGTTGATTTCCTATCTAGCTGACATGCTTCGTTGTAGACCTTGTTTAGCGCATCTTGAGGGCAATTTCTTTCAACTAGTGCTTCCTTTAGGTTGCTCAAGTGGTGAACGTAGTCACCGGCGTCGCTACAGATCTTTCCTATACGCCTCGCCTGCCCGACAAATATCTCTTGTTTGTAGTGTCGCGGGTGATGACTAATGTGATCTGGGGATTGTTGGCTGTCTGTTATTCGTAAAGCGTCGTCTTTAATTTTCCTGTTTAAATAGATACCTTCGTGTCTAGGAAGTTAAATTCACTGGCAGAATGGTGCATGGTAAATTTAATGCTAGAGTGAAACTTGTTACACTAGTCAATGATTGCGTTTAGTGCGCTTACGCCATGTTCCCATATGATAAATACGTCGTCTATGTAACGCAGATAGGTGGAAGGCTTTACTGGACATGATTTCAACAGTTCTGATCCAAACTGTCCTACAAAAATGTTGGCGTATGTTGGCGTAGAAAGGCGTTCCCGTAATAGTGCGGAAAGTTTGCAGGTAATAGAACAAATCGAATTAAATATAATTTAGCGTAAGGTCTGATTTCCGTAACGAGAAGTAAACTTCAGCATTAAGTGGTTTGGTTGTTTTCTGTGAGTGACTTTGAGACCGCTTCAATCCCTGCAGTGACAGGTATGTTCGTATACAAGGCGCAGACATCAAATGTTATCAGAATGGCCTGATTCTAGAGTGTTTGTGTTTCGTTAATAGAATCTTTCATTCGAAGAAAACGAGGTGTATCTTGAATAAAAGACGGTAGGTGAGATGGCATATTAGATAAATGATGATGTAGGAATTTTGATAGCGATTCAGTAGGTGTATTGTTAAAAACTACAGGTAGGCCTGGGATTTGCGCGATACGTTGTTCATCTATGGAAACCTTATGAATCTTCAGAAGAAGGTAGAAGCGGCCTGCTTGCTTGTTTTTAAGCATCAGAACCCGGTTCTCGGATAGCGTGATCAATTACCTGGCTAGAAAATCCGTTATCACATTTTTGAATCGGGTCCGAGGCTCATTTGTGATAGTGTGTGTTGTTGCTGAGTTGTCTGATAGGCAATAAACTCTAAGTAAAAGAGCCCCCGTAGCACAGCCCAACCAGCCGCTAGCGTTCATAACCAAATACTCTAATGCACTCCCATACATAAAAAAAATATTATTCGTAAGTATTATCCAATACTGGCACGAAACGAGCGCCTTAGAAAAGAGTTTCCCGAAGTACGAAATGTTGTGCATCGCCGGAATAGGAATCTTATACAATAATATCCGGGGTTTAACGTCCCAAAACTACGATATAATTATGAGACACGCCGTAGTGGAGGGCTCCGGAAATTTCGACCACCTGGGTTTCTTTAACGTGCACCTAAATCTAAGTACACGGGCCTCAGACATTTTCGCCTCCATCGAAAATGCAGCCGCCGCGGCCGGGATTCGATCCCGCGACCTCCGAGTCAGCAGTCGAGCGCCATAACCACTAGACCACCGTGGCGGGGCGCAATAGGAATCTTAAGGACATGTTAGTGCATGCAAAAGTAAACCCTCATTCTACTGCCCACACAACACCTCGTTCTCGCCCAAAATGTAAGATTTGTAAACACCTTGAAGATCACGTTATAGTTAAAAAGCACCGGAAGTGATGACGTCCATGGTATAAAATCTAGTTTTACCTGCACTAGTTCAAACGTTCTCTACATGTTCGAATGTTCATATTGTCACAAACGGTACATTGGCGAAACGGGACAGCCTCTTAATGTTAGATTAAACGGGCATCGCGCGGACGCGGCGTAGGAATTACCGAAAGCATTTGCACAGCATTTTAATATAGCAGGTCAAAACTTGGACGACACTCCATCCAACAGGTATACGCTCCAGCCAGCAGGTATTAACGTTTCTAAGGGGGCTCTTGAATCGATTCGGTATGGTACATGCACAACGAAAACCAATGAAAGGTAAGCCCTTCATCTAGGAATTTCTAACCTACCGTTGTTAAGTGGTGGTTCCTCTGACAACCATTATTCAGCCAAGCGTATACCTACACCCCCCCTCCGTTTTTTCTTCTTTTTTCCCCCACGGAATACCCCTTTCCTTCCGAGTCACGCAATTTGAGTAACGGCAACCTCTCTCCCCCCCCCCCCCCCCCCCAACACCACTTTCACAGTTGCTCTCTCCTCCTCCTCTGTGCAGGAGAGGGCACGAAGCATATTCACACGAGCTTCTAAAGAAATCACTCCCAGTCTTCAAGAAGACAAGTCCACTAGTCGAAATGTCGGCTAGAGCAGCCATCCACTCTTTAGGCATTTTTTCGTCGCAAGCTACCATCTTCCCCTTCCTGCCGTTTTTTTTAAGATGTTGCAATTTCTGCTGAATAGAGAAACCCTTTTAATTCGTTTGAACAGCGGAGCTGTTTAAGCTAGACGTAATGTGTCTGCTGAATGAGGAATTTTTCATCATCATGAGCCGATACGGGCATCTTCATTGCTATTCGTGCACGTGTCGGCGGCGTAGAACATCGTCGACATGCACGGACCTCTGGCACGGACATCGCGATAGGAGCTCTCCGCGCGGCAGGCGTTCCAGAGGTAAGCTAGCCATAGATGGAGTGCTGGGACGCCCACCAATGGTTTCATAGACGTTGCAGAGCATGGTAGGCGTTCCAGAGGTAAGCTAGTCAGAGAGGGAGCGCTAGGACGCGGCCGCTGCTCGGACTTTGGGGGACAATAACAGTTGCTTACCTTTGTGGAAACTGGGCTTGGCCTTTGCCTAACTTGTTTTTAAAAGCTGGGTTTGGCCTTTGCCTGGCTTTGTGAAAACTAGGCGTAACCCTGGCAAAGGCAGCGAATGGGCCTTGAAGTTGCGTTGCGGAGTTGAATATACTTTGATAAACATGGCAAATACTGGGATCAAGCTTGTATAAGGAGGGTGAATGAGGGATGAACATTGTCTAGCTTTATATAGCATAGCCAGTGTAATATGAGCGGTAAAGCCTGATATGACTTGCCAAACTTAGCAAGACTTGATATAGCATAACCTAGAAAACCTATAGACCTTTGCATCGGGCGAGGAGGACCGGTCTGGTTCCTCTCAGGCTCGTGCTCGACGGCGCGGAGTGTGCGGGCTGGTGCTTGGATGAGTGGTATTGTCGATCAATTTTTGCGTGCTTTAGGTTGACCTGCGGATTTTCTTCTCTTTTATTGCGATGTCAGCCACAGAAAGGTCAACAGGAAACCACTCGGTCGTTTTGGTTGTTCAAACAACTTTAGAAAAATGGGAAACTGCTGTCTGAATAAGTATGCGACGTGTATCTCCACGCGCAGAGTGTTTGCAGTTGCGGACTCTTCAAGGTACACCGTTTGTGTTACGTTACAGGTTCTAAATCGGCAAGTGCCGCAACATATCATATATACCAAGTTTCCCACACAGTCAAATGATAATCGGATATTTCCAGATAGGTGAAAAACATAAGCGTCAAGTACGGCCCTGTCTGGTAAAGCGCGAAACATTTAAGCACCACTCGAGTAGCCACCTCGGTTGTGTTCGCTTCGTTTTATTATTATATTTTAATATGATGTGGTAGGTCTAACAATTAGCCTCGTAGCTCGGCTCAACACAATGACCGCTGCAGTTTATGTAGCAGTATTAGGACGGACTAGTAATCCCTCACTTCGCGATGGGTAACGGCATCATACGTTTAATTTGTGCTCTGCACCGGCCTTGTAAAGCCCGAACATTCACTGAACACTACAAATCCTTGCCACGAGTTTACCATTTCGGTAAGAAAGCAGTGTGTACCATATACAATGTGTGATATAAAAGCCGAGCAGGAAAGAAAAAGGAAAGAAAAATAAACAGAGATAGAAGAAGTAGAAGAAAAGTTCTGTCGCTTCGTCTGTAGAACTACCTCAGGAAGACAATTTTGTAGCGTTAGCTACACTTGCCTAGCCGGAGCCGATTGCATGGATCCTCAAGAGCCGTGCTGCGCATGCTTAAGTTTCAGTGATGTCACACAGCTGGCTCACCGCTCTCCGCCACCGCGATCTCACGCGCGCTCCGCCACCGCAGCGAGCGGCACGCCGCTACTGGTCTGCGCATTCGAGAGGAGTGACGTCGTAGCCGTGGTAGACACACCGGCGCCAGCGCGAGCGCAGCTGTTCGCCTTCGCTTTGAAGTCACCGTCTGACACAGCTCTGTAACAGCGTGATAGCGCCCCTGACTGGCGTTTGCAGGTGGGTAGCGCCATGGAGAAAGAGAGCGCAAATGCTGCTCAAAGGCGCAGAAGAGGCGAGAAGTTATCTCATCGGATCCCGAAGTAGTTGCCTGGCAATTAGCGGTTCAGAGTACGAAGAATGAACAGAAGAAGGCTAATAATTCTAAACAATCTGGAAAGCTAAGAATATACAGCTGAACCTTTGCTAACGCTAGGTATATCCTGGCATAGCCGAGCTAAGCCACTGCAAATTTTTTTACGCGGTCAAGAACCGTGTCCGACAAGCCGCGCAGTGATATACAACGTAGTCAATTCTTTTTTAAGCGCAAAACAAAAACCACGTTGTTACGCTTGTCTAGCGTTTCTATAACTGCCAAGTTTGCTGCTTAGATTTGCGAACAACAGTAAGAATATCGCAAAAAGAGTATATCTGGTACACGAAGTTATATAAAAAAATAAACACGAATCACCTCCACTGCCGATCATAGGCTCGAGCCCGAGCGCGCTTGGTGCCTCACCAATAGAAGAAACCTTCCAAACATCTTCACCTTATCGCCGCCGAAATCGTATCAAATGTCACGACTCCCAAAATGAGAAAAGAGAAAGAAGAGCGCCGGCATGTAGACATCAGCGTCGTTCTTATGTGCCAGCACCTCCCTGTGAACAGCTCTAATTTTTTTTTTCGCACCGGTGGACAATAAACGAGCGAGTAGTAAGCGGTCACTTAAAGTTTATGACACAAGATAGCTGACAGTATGTGAGCGACAAATAGATGGTCCGCGTCCGAAATCAAGACTGTGCGCTCCCGCACGACCGCATGTACGAGTGGTAGTCAGTGCGACAGCATAAAGCCGAGAATGAAAAAAAAACACACTAAAAAATTAAAGTGCAAGAAAAAAAAATTCGTTGTATCCCCAAAGAGTTCCAGCACTCGCTTGCCCAGCTAGAACGAGTCGAAATATTTGCGTGGTTTACCGACAGACAGTGCCGAAAATATATAACGACCACTTGCGACACGTTCGCACCGCCGTGTATTAAAATCATTGACCCTCAATGGATGCAACCTTTTCAGGACGTCTCATAGACTTATTTCCTGTCTAAACTGCATCACTTGATATGAAATTCCGCGCTCCATAGCGAAAATAAACGACTGCAAGTGCAACCGCGCGCATGCCTTCCATACAAGTGCGGAGCTTCGCACATGCTGGTCGGTTTACAGAAGAGAGACGGCGCCGCCCGCTAGGCAATATGGCGGCGTCCACGAAAAAAAACGTCTATAGCACAAGTATATCAAAAGCTTAGCAACACCACCGAATAACAGAACATACAGCTCCGCTGTTGCTTTATCCTTGCAACAGCAACGCCATGCAAAGCTAGTCGCGGCATTTTAGATGCGAAGTATCTCCTGCTCGGGGGTATGTAACGCGGCGTGGTAATCCGCACGCGGCGTAGTTGTCCGCACTTACGCTACGCATGCGCGACTCTCTTCCTTCCCTATCTCCAGCAGCTGCGCGTTACTCTCTCCACTTCTTTACCAGCACCTGCTTGCGCTTCTCCTGCGTTCTCGCTTCTGCTCTCACGGAGCATACGCTACTCTTCTCCTCTAGTCTCTTCTCCTTCAAGTGGTAAAGCGCTGCGCGCGTTCAGTCCAGCGCTTGCCTCAGCGGGATCCTCTGAAATGCAGGCTCGACATGCCGAAATTCTCTCCTGCGCAGCGCCACGATGAGGGCCAGTGCATGCGCGTCCCCTCTCCTCTCTCTCTCCTCTCCTACGCTGCCTCTTTCTCGCGCGCCTGTCGACGTTCCCCGCACGCCCTGTGAGAATTAACGGCCAGTCTAGAGGGAAGACACGACGCGCGTAGTGTTCCTCTTCGCGTTCCACGGCGCGAGGTCGGTAGCGTGCCCAGCGAACGCCAACGGAACGCGATCGTGCAAGTGCTCCGGCTTCGCATCACCTTATGGTCCCCTTTAGCGGGAGATGGTGTAATTTTTTTTGTAGCGTTAGCTACACTGGCCTAGCCCAGCTAGTTTCGCGCGCCTCCTCAAAAGCCGTGCTGCGCATGCGCGAGGATCAGTTATGTCACGCAGCTGGCGCACCGGAGCCGGCACCTCCCGCTCACTCCGCCACCGCCGCGCGCGACTCGCCACCGCCGGTCTGCGCATTCCGGAGACAGTGACGTGGTAGCCGTGGCAGATGCACTGGCGCCGGCGCGCGCGCAGCTATTCGCCTTCGCTGTGCAGTTGACGTCTGACACTGCGCTGGAGCCACTTGATAGGGCCTCTGACTGGCGTTTGCCAGCATAGTATAACCATGAAGAAGGAGAGCGCAAATGCTGCTCAACAGCGCAGAAGAGCGGAGAAGCTTAACTAATCGGATCCCGAAGCAGTTGCCAGGCAATTAGCGGTTGAGCGTAGAAAGAATGAACAGAAGGAGGCTAAACGTGCTGCGGAGACACCAAAAGCTAACAATAATCAGCTGAACCTTTGCTAACGCTACCTATATCGTGGCATAGCCGAGCTAAGCCACTGCAACATTTTTTCTAGAACCACTGAATAGTGGAATGACATACCTCTATGTTTTCATAATTCCGTGAAATCACCTGAAGGTTACGTTCTTATTGGCTTTGTATATAGCAATTTGTTTTTTTTTTTGCTGTATCTGTGTTTCTTACAATTTAATTTTCTTGAGAGGCTAACCTTTTGTACAAGATGCACTTTATGCCTCCTACTTAGGCCGCGAGGACTTCAGTGTGATATATATAAATAAATGACAAAATGCACAACTTGTTAACTATATGAATATATTTCCAAAGGCACAATAACCTACGTCCAGTGCACGCATTGTCTTGCTCTCCTGTGACCTTGTTCGCATATTAAACCGTAGTGGGTGTTACGTTGTAACTTCACAATTGCAGGAAGCGGATGCCGCCATGTCTATGATGGCATTAACCTACGAACGGCACAGCGTTGTTCGCTTTGGTCCCTGCATTGACACCATCGACTTCAGCATGCTTTCAAGTGCGCCTCCAAATCAATTTGACGCTTTCAGCTACATTCGTGCTTTTGATGCTGAGGTGAGAATACAACAGTTAATTATGTTTTTGCTAAACGCCCGGAATTAAAAAAAGAAACGTGATGCAAAGTGCACAAGTTCATTAATCGTCCGGTGATGAGTACGTGCAGGTTGTTTTTTATCTTCAACTTATACTGTTGTATAGGATGGCTCTTGCTGATGTATTTACGCACATTTCCACAGACAGATCGCCGGATACAAAGGGGTGCGGTGAGAAGCATAAGGGCACACGCTTTGTGCTGACCTGTTTATTTATTGACATAATGTAAGGAGATGTTGGCGCACAAATAAGGCGCCGGCTACTCCTTAGCTCTTGGAGTACATAGGATCCATGAACATAAAGTACATAGGGTCCAAATTTCTAGCCACAATTAACCCGCAGTACATACAATATACGACTTAGCGTAAAAGTGAAGGCATAACATAACAGTCAAAACAACATATTCAGTAATCAGTAATCACATATATGTGTACACACGGTGATGTTAAAAAAATGAACAGCAACGGTTGCATAACCTAACCAAGACAAAATAGTCAGCATGCACACAAATATACACTCTGGCGTTAATACACAACAAAGCTTAAATGCGGTAGTAATGGCCAAGGATGCCACTCTCTTCAAGGAAAATTTTCAATGCTTTTAAAGCACACTTCTGTAAGCCTCTTGTTGTCCACGGGCCCAAAAGTTTCCTTAAGCTTAGTGGTCTGCGGTCTAATGTTATTAACGGTGATTTAAGTCCGCGTCTTGGTGCGTCGTGCTGTGGACATTCTAGCAGGATGTGATGTATATGTCTTCATCTACGAATCCACAATCATATTCAAGAGTTTCAGCGTGGTCAATTTTGTGTAAAAAATGCTTGGTGTAGGCGGTTCCTAGCCTTATTTGATGAATAAGGGTTCCCACACTTCTGTCTAAACATAATGGAATTTCAAATTCGTTAAGTGGATCTCCATGATATTGTTAGGAGGCATTGTGGATGAGCACGCCGTTGGAGACGAAGAGACGAGGAAAAAGCGGGAATGCCGTGCGAGATGCTGGCAGCCATTCGGTGGCACAGTTGCTTGTAAATATTGTAAATATACTTGCTGCTGTCTCTCGTGTATTCGTCATCCCCGTGACAATTTGGTGGAGGTGCGGGGTAGAAGAACCGCTGTACAACGGAGCTCCGCAGTGGTCGTCGACTCGGAGTTTCCAGGATGGAAGGCGAGACCGATGCTATGACCACTCCTGCATCGGCCACGACAACGCATGCACCAGCCCCGGCAACGCCTGCTCCGGCCACAACGCCGTCAACGTAGGTGCTGACGCATCCGAAAAACCCTGGGACGTTCTGCGGTACGGATGAAGTCGACGTCGAAGATAGGATTGCTGACTATGAGCGTACCAGTGCTCTCAATCGTTATTACCCGACTCTCATGCTGGTCAAAGTGCTCTTCTACCTAAAAGGCACGGCAAAGGTATGGTACGAGAACCATGAGGAGGAGATAGGAAGTTGGGACACATTTAAGCGAAAACTGTGCGACTTGTTTGGAAAGCCCATGGGTCGAAAGGCAGCCGCAAAGAAAGAGCTATCCACCCGTGCTCAGACGTCCACTGAACCCTACATATCGTACATTCAGGACGTGCTGGCTCTTTGTCGTAAATTCGACAGCGACATGTCGGAGTCGGACAAGGTTGGCCACGTGCTGAAGGGTATAGCAGACGACGCGTTCAATCTATTACTGTGCCGAAATTGCGCGACCGTCGACGAAATTATTGAGGAATGCCGGCGTTTTGAACAGGCCAAAAGCCGACGTATTGCAAAGCCATTTTCTCGGCTGCCAAACACCGCTGCGACGTCCTCATGCGAAGATGGACTGACCTATTATCTACAGTCGTCACCGGCATCAGATATTACACGAATCATCAGTCGGGAAATCGAAGCAATTGCACCTGCTCTTCCCAACAACGGTCACGTTGATTTGCACCGGCCCTCATTTGCCCTGGTCCAGCCAATTGTGCGGGAGGAACTCGGCAATTTGGGCTTCGTAGACAGCGAAGACGTATACCCGCAAAGACGTATACCCGCAGCCACGAATCGACGACGCCCTTGACTGTCTTCATGGTGCGAGATACTTTTCATCCATAGACCTGCGCTCGGGTTACTGGCAGATTTCTGTCGATGACTTAGACTGAGAAAAAACTGCCTTCGTCACACCGGACGGCCTCTATCAGTTCAAGGTTATGCCTTTTGGGCTGTGCAACGCCCCGGCGACGTTCGAATGCATGATGGATTCTCTCCTCCGTGGCTATAAATGGTCCATCTGTCTCTGCTACCTCGACGATGTCATTGTCTTTTCCCCAACGTTTGAGAGTCATCTAACTCGTTTGTCGACCATTCTAGCTGTTTTTCGTCGAGCGGGACTCCAGCTGAACCCCAAAAAGTGCAATTTCGGCCGGCAACAAATAACTGTGCTTGGTCATTTTGTAAGTGCTACTGGTGTACAACCTGACCCTGACAAGATTAGCGCCGTCAAGCACTTCCCTCTGCCTTCTTCTACTAAAGATGTTCAGAGATTTGTTGGCTTATGCTCATACTTCCGACGCTTTATGCGCAATTTCGCCACCATTGCCCGACCGCTCACTGACCTTCTAAAGAAAGACGTCCCCTTCTCGTGGGGCCAGGACCAAGCGGCTGCATTCTCGACGCTGATCAACTTGCTCACTTCACCACCAATACTGGCCCACTTTGATCCGTCCGCGACTACGGAGGTTCGCACAGACGCCAGTGGGCATGGAATCGGCGCCGTCCTCGCCCAACACCAGGGGGCAAAACACGTGTCATTGCATACGCCAGCCGCCTTCTCTCCACATCTGAGCGGAACTATTCGATCACAGAGCGCGAATGTCTTGCGTTGGTCTGGGCTGTCGCAAAATTTCGCCCCTACTTGTATGGCCGTGAGTTCTCGGTTATTACCAACCACCACGCTCTCTGTTGGCTGTCATCACTCAAGGACGCAACTGGTCGCCTTGGTCGCTGGGCTCTACGTCTCCAGCAGTATGCTTTCGACGTAATTTACAAATCGGGCAGGCTGCACCAAGACGCTGATTGTCTCTCGCGTCATACGGTGGACCCTGCTAGCCTCTCTGACCATGACAATGATTCTTGTGTACTCGCCATATCTGATTTGTGCGACATCGGCGCAGAACAGCGTCGGGATGCAACCCTCAAGATGGTCATCCACCAAGTCTCCTCGGGACGTTCCGACCCTTCTCTCCGCCGGTATGCCCTACGCAATGACATTCTGTATCGCCGCAGCATGAAGCCTGATGGTCCAGAACTTTTGTTAGTTATTCCCCGACACCTGCGTGCAACCATTCTTCAACATCTCCATGATGCTCCGACTGCGGGACACCTGGGCGTTTCACGCACCTATGACCGCGTGCGGCAGCGGTTCTTTTGGCCTGGCCTTTATCGTTCTGTGCGCCGATATGTCGCTGCTTGCGAGCACTGTCAGCGGCGCAAACGTCCTGCTCTTCCTCAGGCTGGCCTGCTTAGACCTATTGGCATTCCATCCGAACCATTCTTCCGCGTCGGTCTCGACTTGCTCGGATCTTTTCCTACGTCCGTGTCAGGTAACAGATGGATTGCTGTCGCAACTGACTATGCGACCAGGTATGCCATAACACGTGCCTTGCCAACTAGCTGCGCTACAGACGTCGCGGACTTTCTGCTCAATGACGTCATTCTTCGACACGGTGCTCCGCGCCAGCTTCTTACGGATCGGGGCCGCTGCTTCCTCGCAAGAGTCATCGACGAAATCCTCCGTAGCTGCTCTACCGAACATCAACTTACTACAGCCTACCATCCGCAGACTAACGGTCTTACCGAGCGCCTCAACCGAACTCTCACGGATATGTTGTCAATGTACGTCTCTGCCGACCACCGTGATTGGGACGCAACCCTACCCTATGTTAATTTTGCCTATAATTCGTCGAGGCATGACACCGCCGGCTATTCGCCGTTCTTTCTTCTGTACAGCCGCCACCCTACGTTGCCCTTCAAAACGCTCCTCCCTTCTGATACCGTCGTACCAAGCGTGTATGCTCAGAACGTCGCTTCTCGCGCCCGCGAGGCTCGCCGAGTCGCCCACGCCAGGCTCTGTGATTCCCAGGTCTCGCAAAAAGCGCGCTACGATAACCGGCACCGCGACGTCGACTACCCGCCTGAATCTCTTGTCCTACTCTGGACGCCGTATCAACGCGAAGGCTTGTGCGAGAAGCTTCTCCCTCGATACACAGAGCCCTACAAAGGTCTCCGCAAGGTCACTGACGTTGACTACCTCATCACTCCCGTCCATCCGCTCTCGTATTCTCCTACACCACCTACAGATGTCGTTCATGTGTTGCGCCTCAAACGCTACTACACTCCCAGTGCTGAATGACTTAGGAGGCACCGTGACGGCGCTCCATCCGCCGGGGGTGACGTTACGAGGCATTGTGGATGAGCACGCCGTTGGAGACGAACAGACGAGGAAGAAGCAGGAATGCTGCGCGAGTGGCTGGCAGCCATTCGGTGGCACAGTTGCTTGTAAATATTGTAAATACACTTACTGCTGTCTCTATCGTGTATTCGTCCCCGTGACAATATAAATCACAGCTATTAGAATTTTCGTCGAACCACGTGTTTCCACACATATTGAAAGATTGTGTCTCTAAAATGCTTCGCAATTCATTTTTCGACATTGGGATAGTAACGATATCTTTTTTTGCGGTGTGCTTGTCGTGCTGCTTCATCAGCTGCTGTGTTGCAAGGAATGCTGCAAGGTCCCGGTATCCACTGGAACATTATTTCATGATTCTTTTGATCGGCCTTGGTGAGCTCTTTAAGTGTCTCGTAGATCAGACTATTATTAATTGTTTCTGCTTTTGTCCTACAAAGTGATGCTAGTGCCGCCTGCGAATCACTGCAAATTACCCATTTCTGAGCATCTCTTACAGAATTGATAAATTTTATAGCACTTAGAATAGCGAGTAGTTCAGCTGTTGTAGACAATGTAACGCGAGATAATTTAAATGACTCTTGTACCTTGAGGTGCGGTATAATACATGCTGAAGTTGAAGATATTGGTACACTGGAGTCATCTGTATAGACATGTATGTAGTCCGGATATCGCATATATCTGGTAAAGCGCTAGTTGTTGGGTGGCTCGAATGAACATGTCATTTTTTCCGATTATGCCATCCATTGACACTTCGACCTTTGGTAGCGTAAGTAGCAATGGAGGATAATCAACGTCAGAGCTAAAAAATTCATTTCTTGGCAATATACTGGCTCTTTTCTTAATTTATTTATGAACATAGCTTCTATTCCTTTGTAGTACCTCGAAAGGCAATGGGTGATTTTTATGTTGCGTCTGAAGACGAAAAAAAAAAGCCGACATGTTGCTATACTTCTCATGATTGTGAAAGGAGATTGGCGAGTCTCTCCTATTGCAAGGGAACTGGAAGACGCTCGTGGAACTCCTAGACATATGCGTAATCCCCTAGCTAAAGGTCTTTGAAGTCTCTGTTCCGACGTGGGTGAAAGGCCCTGTAAGATTGCCGCAGAGTACGCAATTTTTTGTCTTATATGTAGGTATGTCGGCTGTGAGACTATGAGTAATAAACATTCTCGAAAGATATAAGGAAAACATGGAAAAACTAAAAGAAAGAACAAAATAATGGATGATGGGCTGCGAAACGTAAACCAAGAAATGCAGGTACTAGCGGGTTAGGTCATTCGTTTTCTGTAATCAATTATGCCGGTTCGGTCTTGAGCGAATGTCAGTCATTATAAAATTCTGAATTGTTTAATGTCTTCGCGTCATGAACTCGACACACATTGAAAAAAAAGTAGTAAACGAAGCATGTTCTTAAACTAATCGCTGCGATCTCTTAAGGAAAATTGGGCCAATCGAGGAAATATTATTCAGGTTTGACTATATCGACTGAGTAAGTCAATACACAGCCAGTATTCTAGCGAAATTAGCACATGGCTTTCAAGTTGTGTCGACTATCCAACAACATGCGTGTAGGTACTTGAAAGTAGATTTTTTCAATTATGCGCCCATAATGTGAAGAGACAGACTTGTCTTGACAATTTTTACGAAAATACCATGGAATGTTTTCAGGAAACAATTGACTAGCCTTGAGATAGTACAACCGGTATTTCAACGTTTTTCTGGTATAATAAATCAGCGGTATGACAAACTACACGAACTTTTATTAAAGACAAACATCTTGGCTGCAGTGACCTCCAATAACATTGTAATGATCGAATAAAAGTGAGATTAGGGCTGGCATACCTATCTGCAAAATTTACATAAACTGTACATGAGAATATTTTTTTCGTGGTTGTCTATTCCTAGGTGTGGATCGCCGTATTCGCGTGCCTCATCTGCCTTTCCTGCCTGGCAGCCCTAGGGGAATGGAAGACAGCGTTAACTCGACGCAGAAAGTACTGCAGCCTTCTCGGCAGTGCCTACGGACACGGCTGGGACCTCTTTGGCCTGCTATTCGCTGAAAGTACGTCACCTGATACGCTCTACCGCCATATTGCACTCCGTTATTCCCTAGTAATGTGTTTCGCAAATTTCATTTGTCACAGCAAATGCCAGAAGACCGTAATATTTCACAACTGAGCTTTCAGTGATGGTTGAGTCTGAAACTGCTGCTGGCAGATGAAATATATTAAGAAAAAAATCAAAGGTGTGTAATAGAATTTTCCTTTTATAGGTAAAACAGGAAGTCTGGCGTTCTTTGACTTATGGTCACTTGTAATAGGAACATAAAATGAGGTCGTAGGGAAAGTTAAAAGTAAATATATGGATCTTAGTGCATGTGTCCTGCTTAGGTGCGTTTTGCGCATTTTGAGAGCGTTAGCTGCGTCCAGAAGGGCACGTAATGCCCACATAAAGGTTAACTGAGGAACCTAAACTATATGGCTATGCGGTATGAAGAAGTATGATAATCGCAATATGGTTTGAATTGCGACGTTGGGGCACGATGGAAAAAAATAGTTCTGGGCTAGTTGCTTTGTTGACGTGTGATAGTGAAGGATCAACCCTGCGCACGAAGATTTGTACCTCTTCCTTTTTTTTCAGGCACGCCAAGACGCTATGTACACGCATCACAGAAACTGCTTATGGTCGCGTGGCTGATGACTGTCGTCGTGCTGGCCAACTCGTTCGGAAGTCTGCTGAAGTCTAAACAAGCTGTATCCACCTTCAAGCCAGATGTCGACAGTGTCGACGACCTTGCAGCAAGGCCCTATCTCACGCCTGTCATACCATCAGGAAATTATTATGAAACATTTGCGCGAGTAAGTATGCCGCATTACGCTAGCCCCACTTTTTTAGATGCGAAGCAGCTTTTGCGCTGGACTTTGGCCGTAGTTCCATTGGCGACTGTCCGCCTTCTATCACCTAGCATAGGCATCGTGCGCTCGCTCGCGCCAAGAAGAATTCTTCCTCTTGCTCTTCGACCGGCTTGCAGAGTACTTTAGGCAGAGCACATGCAGAGTACTTTAGGGGCCCGGGCTGCCGTATGCTGTCCTAGCTTGGCGTAACGCAGACAAAACGATGTGTGCTGGCATGCGCTAGCGCGTTCGGGCCTGTGTAAGGGACTGGGTAAGACGCTGTGGCCTCTCCCCCTTACACTCTCTCAGCAAACATGTGATGGCGTCGGCGAACGAGATTCTGCAGACGCGCGATGAACCAGCGCGTTGTATCCTAGTCAGAACGCGCTGGCACGCGCTAGCGCGTTCGGGCCTGTGTAAGGGGCTGGGTAAGACGCTGTGGCCTCTCCCCCTTACACTCTCTCAGCAATCACGTGATGGCGTAGGGGAACGAGATTCTGCAGACGCGCGATGATTCCGCGTGGCGTGCTCCAACAAGAGTTCGAGATGAGTAACAGCAACAGCAACTACAGTGAATTCATAATGTGCTCCACTGGCAAAGATGCGTTAACATGGGGCAACTTTAAGTCGGCCCATGCGCTGCTTCGCATCCCCACATGGTTCCCTTTAGTGGGAGTTGGTGAAATTTCTTTTTCCTTCTTGCTATGTAAGATAAACAGCACATAACTGAGGCTTAGACCGAAAGGCTAATCTGGCTCAGGAAGAAGGTACCTAGTGTTCGTTGAAGAGCCGCCAACGCATGCCAGTATTGTCACTTTCTTCTTGTTACCGATATATTCAATGACGCCGAAGTTCACTTAAACGCGAAGGATTATTAGCCGCAGTAAACATGTGGTGGTGTTACGTGCACGTGTAAGGGCTAGAATATGAGATGGATATTATCCAAATATCTAGTTATCTGTCTTTTAGTGCGCAAGAGCAGTCAATATATTATGGGAATAACGCGAAAGCTCGCACAATAGCGAGATGTGTAGCAAAACTTGCTGCCTGAATGTTAACCATAGATTCTGGCGAGTTAGTCGTGGTTTATGGCTATAAAAACAGTGGAAATTACAGAACTGCAAGCACTGTAATTCAAGTGTTCGCTGTGCTCCTTCACACAGCGAACACTTGAACAATGTTGTTCCATAACACAAAACTTTCTTACGGCGAAGTATAGCACTTTTTAGAACTGTTTAGTCGTAATAATCGAGTGCGTGGTTCCAAAACAGTAATAGTCGACAGTAATAGTCGAGTGCGTGGTTCCAAAAGGAGAGACCACGTAGCCAAGCTCCCTAGAGAGCCACGCTTTCAGCCAGACAGGCGGTGTGTTCCACGTACGTGCGGCTACGTAAAACCTCCTGCAGAATTGCCAATCGTCGAATTCAGACTGCGGAGTACGCATCTTCACTAAATGTGCGCTGCGTAGTAAAGCCGGGAGAAGGCGGTGTTCATGATTCAAACATGAGATTCCCAGTTGCAGCCTTTGAAAAGGCAGGTAAGGAACGTCGCTTTCCGACGCTGGCTGATACAAGGAAAAAAAAGTGCACATTTCGGGCAGTGAAGCTGGCCTAAGTTTTTTTTGCCTTTATCCTCAAATAATGTACAATAAGAACGGGTTTTGAAGTAAAACGCTTTTAGTACCGCACCTTACCACTTCGGGGGTAATAAAAATTTTTTCTGTGGAGCCTGATGAAGGGCTGCTCTAATAAATAACGTTTTTACTCCAACTGGCGAACAATTGTAATACCGTGCCCAGTGCTCAACCACCTCTCCCAGCCACAAATTGCCCTTTCTGGATTCTGCAGCACAGCCGTTCATTGGCAGTGAAACAGGTGTGGGAGAGGTCAAGAAGTCGAGGAGCAATGCCTCCATCTACGGAGCTGTTCACGGACTCCATGATGGCACAGGTGGCTGCCCGCCGAGCAGTGGTGCTCGCTGACCATGGCTCAATCCTGCTTCAGGTGACCGGCTTCTGTGAACGCCGAAACGTGCGCACCTTTGTGGTCGCCAGCCAGCCACTCGAGAGTTCTCCGTTTGGCTACGTCTTCTCTCGCAGCATCGATGAGCGCTTCTTTCGAAAGCTGTTCGACAAGTGAGTCCCTGATCACCTCTGTCAGTAAGGTTAATGCATTGAGTGCTAATGCACTGCTTGTAGTTGCAACCTTTCAAATGCGTGCTAATTCCGAATAACCTCACGGCGTTGTTACGCTCATCATTCTGCCGTCCTGTTGCGAATGAAACAAAACAGCCAACAGGAACAACAGTGTAGGAGAATCACACAGCAGGGGCATCACAGAATCTCTTTTGTATATTAACGGTAAGATCGGCAACCTTCTATTCATGCGTAACAGTGGGAAGTAATTCCGTCTGCTGAGCAACTTGCTCTGAATTATCACACCCTTCACGCCTCAGGTATGTGGGTACGCATCAAGTGCTTTCGTAGATACTACATACTATAACAGCTTAGAGGAAAGATGCCATCAGCTGGCTTGAGGCTCATTGAAAGTTTTAGAACACAACGCCTCAGACATATCTCTTTTTACCATGATGTGCCCCTTCATTGGACGGCTTCCTTAGATCAGCGTTGAAGCAATAGCAATACAGAGGCAACTTGAAAGATAATGACAACGGAAGGGAAATCACACTGCTGCCGGCAGTGTGCTTTTATGCGAAAATACAGGCGCTAGAGCAAGACATCACGCATCGGCGCATTTACAATTGGGCTTGAAAGAGGGAAATGCGGGAAAATTTCCTAGTAATCCGATCGCTTCGCAGCCTAAGTGAGTGGAATCAGGCGGCGAGCCCGATTCGAAGCGGACCAACTTTTCGCCACGCGTTAGCTTCATGGTGGAACGCCTTTACACTTCACCGTAAGCCGTGACTTGGCTTCAATAGCATTTAAACCACGTGATGCAAACATCCGTCCGCAAGTTCAAAATGGCGGCCTAGGATTCTGCGCCGATCCTCACCGACGCAATCGCAAATCTCTCTTGCTGCACGATCAAACTCACCGCCTCTGCAAGGACGCGTTCCTCAAAAGCCTGATTTGGATGAGGATTGCTCGGCCGCTTACCTGAAAAACGTGGATTTGATCCCGGCCCCGACGGTTCCATTTTCAATGGAGATCAAATACTAGTCGCCCATGTACTGTGCAATGTCAGTGCACGTGAAAGAAACCCAGGGGATCGAAATTTCCGAAGCCCTTGAATACGGCGTGCCTCATAATCATATTACGGTTCCGGCACATAGACCCCAGCAGCTAATTATTAGCGGGTGTCGTTATCGTGGGTAAATGCTTTTTTTTTTCAAAAGGGGCACCTGAATACCGCACCACCTTCTCGCATTTATCTGGTTAAGCAGGAAATGTCATAAGCTTTTCTTCATATGGTCATGCCACGTGCCGAGCTATGAATACCGCCGGACGACACAGTCGCGGCAGCTGGTATTGCGACTCGGCATTTTTGCAGGTTCCGGCGGGTTATGGAGACGGGTCTGATGCCCAAGTGGCTGGCTGATAGCAAGGGAAACTGGCAGCGCTGCATCCAGACACGGAATATTGCTGTGGACAGCATTAGCTTGGATGACACTGTGCCATTTTTCCTCCTCTGGGGCATCATGTGCGCCATGGCTTTCTGCGCTTTGCTTGGAGAGCTTATTTGCTCAAGACTGCTGCAAGGTCATCACGCCAAGAGACGATGATCTAGCCCAAGACGATGCTCGACATTGTATAGACAACGAAGCTTTCACTTTCGTACGAATCACCATGAGCACTTGAACTTAAACGCGCACTTATCTAGCAGCACATTGCGAGAACACTTGCCCGAGTGAAACACGCTTCGTTTTACAATGATTAAACAAATAGACATGTGTGATGTATTGACAATGCTATCCTTGGTATTCGTTGAACATGTGAAAGTGTACGTAGCTGTTAGCGACATTTAAAAAGCAGCATACGTATTAATGAACAACTGATACATGATTTCACAAGCACCTTTATAGAACAGGGGCGCACCATCTGCGCTGATTATCACACTACACATCACAAACATTCATAAATGACAAAATGTCTTTTAATATAAAGGAATTCACTGAAAATGAGATGCGGAGATGCGTATAACGCCGAGTGGAAACAGTACTCTCCAATAAATTTGACTGATCAAAGTGATTAATCATAGTGAAAACAGAAAGACGTACGTATGTACGGTTGCATAGGCACAATGAGAACACATGACATCTATAAGTGCAATCTCGTATTATCTAAAACAGGATAAAATGTAGTCGCAATATAGATGATACGTATGCAAGTCGAGCCACGTGGGATAGAAGAAATATAATAAAGCGTTGGATGATGAACATCAGATGTTACACCGTGTGTCAGGCTTGGGAGGGCCCGCTTGCTGAAGGCCTTGAAAAACACCCATGTTCATTAAACCCCCCCCCCCCCCGATCAAAATTTAGGGGGGGGGGGGGGGCTAGGGCCCCTCGCTGGCTACGGGCCTGCCGCGCTTGTATCATTGCGCTCGATCGGAAGATAGACTGGTTGGTTTTTATTTTATTTCCTTGATTCCAAACGAGACAGTGTTAAATTTGTGAATAATGTAGGAATCGCGAAGCTCGCGGTCATGGCTGGAAGGGAATGCAAATTCGATTATCGTTACTTTTAGACTGTTAGATAGGCTACCAGGAATGTTTACAAGTATTGAAAGTGGAAGGTTTGGTTGAGATTCAGCATACGATTCGGTGATTGCTAAAACACACCCTAATAGTTGTTTCAGTCTTGCTTATGTATAGCATGTGGCAAGTGCCACATTTAAGCAAGTGCACTACGCAAGATGGACCGCAATCAAAACTTCCTCTAAGTGCGAATGAGAACAGGGCTGTAAGCGGTGATTTTCGAAGACATAGGTATGCCACCAATATTTATTGAGCGCCTGTGCAGGACACGGGATGACTCAGCAAAGACGTTCTTAGACCTGTTGCTTTGGATGAAAATGTTCTAATTTTTACGAAATATTCGTGAAAATTGAGGGATGGGAGCGGAGTGTGCAAGTATGAAAATAGCACATTTAGACCGACTGGACTTTTTGCTGCCTTTTAAATGTCAATTGGGTCTGGTTCTGCCACTCGGTGCGTCAAGTGATTGATGACTCATTTTGGTCATTTTTAGTTGGGAAGTTTCTTCGCCAGTTGCTGACAGGAAAGCAAATCTTCGGAGGGTGTGCGCATAAAACGCTGTGCCTGGCCGTATAGAGTGCCGGTCTCGCAATGACACTTGTTGCTGCTTACCAGGTGAAGGCATTGGTGATAATCACTCGGATTTTTGTAGTTTGATGATTAGACATCCACTGGAAGTGGTAAGAGTGACGTCGATGAAGTCTGTCGACAAAGGTAAGTAGTGATCTGAGAATTTCATATCGAGATGTGCCTGTTTTAATGCGCAACGCAGGACGCAAGATGGCGTGAACAGAGTTAGGGACATCACATACATATGGGATCGTTGAATGGGTGGAGTCCCAGAAAAAAAGGAAGTTGTATCAACAAATGCCCTAAGATTCGTATTAACAAGATTGCATCAGGCGCACCTGCTAGATGCACTTTTATGACACTATGGACGAGCAAAAGTGGCGTAAATGAGGCTAGATGAGGACGCACAGATATACCACAATATGAATAGAAATTCTGATTGAATGTTAATCACGTCAAAATTTGATAATCGCCAACTTCTAATAATATTATCTGGGGTTTAACGTTCCAAAACCACGATATGTTTATTGGAGACGCCGTTGTGGGGGGCCCTGGAAATTTCGACCACATGAGGTTCTTTAACGTGCACCTAAATCTAATTACACGGGCTTCAAACATTTACGCCTCCATCGAAAATGCAGCCGCCGCGGTCGAATCGCGAATTTCTATTGACAGCTACGTAGCATTACATTTTAGGAGCGAATAAGCAGGTGTTATTTTTTCTTGTGATGCCTATGAAGCACCGGACATGGCAGCTCACTGGTTGAGGAGCTGCACTGTTAAGCTCCAGCTCGAGCATTCGATTCTTGGCAACAGCGGCTGCATTTCAAAGTGGGCAAAATGTAAAAACAACCGTCTATTTGGATATAGGTGCAGAAAGTGCCCTTGACGACGTCTGGCCACTTTGAGGTCGTGTCTGCCAAGAGTTAGGTCGCTACGCTTCACGGAAAGAGCTCAAATCTCGACGTGACGTTGTTTGCCCTTTCTCTTACGGGCGTCGCGCTCCACGACGGAGGGGACGAAGTACGATACCGAGTGCATCTGCGTAGGTTTCGTGGCTGGGACGTCGCTTACAGTGCTGGCGCATATGTGTCACGTGATCCTCCTGCCCCGATTTGCCCCAGTTTGGCTTGGGTAGGCTAGACAGGGCAATTGCGAGAATGTGAAGCTCGCCACCTTGCAATCAATATATTTAGTGCTGAGCCCTTTCGGGGCATGGGCTGTCGTATGCTGTCATCTCATGTCTTCGCTTGGCAGCACGCAGGCGAAACCATGTATAGCATAGCCATGTATTAGTATAGCGAGGGGACGGGAAAGGGTAATGAGGGGGAGGAGAAGGCAAATGAGAAAGGGAAAGGGTAAACTATAACATAGCCATGTATGGCGTCACGCAGGCAAAAAACGCCAGGCCTGCGCGGAACGCGCAGCACAGTTACAGCGAAAGCTACAAGGGCTCTACAAGGGCTCAAATCTAGAAGGGCTCCTGAAATAGTGCCCTTGTGAAGTCTCTTGGGGTAACTAATACATGTACACATGCAAGGTACCAACTACGCAATAAATCATCGTACGTTTCTTGAAGCAGGGAAGCACCGACCACGCCATTTGTCGTCATTCTGCGGGGAACCGTGGTGCCCGCTACACATGTGTAAGTCACTATGTGCACTTTGTTTGTGCTGTGGCTAACGACGATCAAGAATAATGGCTGAACCCTTTGTGATGGGTTGGAAACATTCAACGACGGAGTCGCTGCGTACTTCGCTTTGTGTGGCGCATGGTATTTATTTCACTCTTCTACTACGCTATATTACATGTGTTAACGCGATTCCTTGCCCGACAGCGCGCCTGAATAGGTCATTTTGCGGAAGAGTTCCAAGCACCTATAGGACTCTGTGGTAGAATACGCGACTGAGACGCAGAGGACCCTGTTTCAAACCCCATGTAACCATAATTTTAAATGCGAAGCATTTCTTAGCGAACCTCTGGCACTTTGAACGTTTCTATCTACGTATCTATCTATCTATCTATCTATCTATCTATCTAGCCGCCTACGCCTGGGTGTTCTCATGACCGCCCCCTTAGCTTGGTGTAGACCAAAATTGGCATGGGAGGGTAAGAGGATTTGACGAATGCTACTCTCGGGTCATGACATGAATAACGTGAAAATATTGTCGCGTACATCGTCAAACCCTTTCCTCCAGACACGTGTGGCATACACCCGTTTATCACGGGCCGCGGTGTACGGGTATGTGCCACAGGTGATTGACAGTTTATATCTACCCAGGAACGACGAGAACACACGTTGGCATCATAAATGCGAGAGCGTTTAAGAAAAAACGGCATCCGCAGCATTGACCCGACGAATGGAAAGAATGAAATTGAGGATCCCAGCAGGGATCGAACCCAAGTATTCTGCGTGACAATTAGGTATTCTACCACAGAGCCACGCCAGGTCTGTAGACCGGTTTTGGGCGTGTGCAGCGTGTGCAGGCGTAATATCAGTGCAACGTGAATTGTGGTTGTGGTGATGGCTATCTAATTTTGCAAGAAAGCAATAAACAATACATGATACTCCTACGATGTTGTGATAAGTGAAGTGCGTGTTTTGGTGAAGTGCGCGAGTGCAACTAGTGTGTCATTTGAAAAGTGCGCGAGTGCACCGGCGCAAGAAAGACGACGACGACGACCGAATGTGTGGACGCGCGCTTTCGCGGTGTATTCGGCGAAGAAGACGATGGGCAGACGAGGCGCGTGAATTTCCAACCAATGAGAGACCCCCACGCTGATTTGGAAGAAGCCGGATGGAAGAACGGGGCAGACGTGGCCGGGACGCGACGGAGGCAAGCAGGCGACCAGGGCGCGGGGGTGGCGGCTGAGTTCCTGAGGCAAGGCCGCTGCGGGCTCCCACCTGGCCGTGTACCCGAGCATCAACCATAGTCTGGCGTTGGCCAGGCTGCTCGTCGTCTGGCGTTGGCCAGGCTGCTCGTCGTCTGGCGGTGGCCAGGCTGCTCGTCGTCTGGCGGTGGCCAGGCTGGTCTTCGTCTGGCGCTGGCCAGGCTCATCCCGTCTCCGGTTCCACGTCCCAACGTCGGAGGAACGCTGAAAGGGCGCCTACCTTGGTACCTTGGTTCTCCCGACGCCACCTTCGACCGAGCGACGCCTGGACTTCAGGTCTACATTGACTGCGTCTTGCCGCTTCAACCCTTGCCGTCTCCACGAGTGCTGCTACTGGATGGTGACAGTCGCTTTTCGTCTCGCATACGCTGAACTTGTGCACACTTAGCATGTCGCGACTGTTTGGTTAGTTCAGTTAATTTCTCCTCTCATTTGCATGCTTTGTTTGTTTTTTCTCCTATTTCTTTGTTTTTATCTAGTTTATTAAAATATATTCAGTTGGTTTTTTTTGTGCGCAAACGGTCTCGTGTTCCCCTCTCTCGATGTCGGTTTTGACATCGGCTTACATTCACACGAACCTGCACGAGAGCATATTGGTTATTGGTTGAATCGCCTCGTGACAATTGGCGTCCGCTACGACAGGACGAGACCGTTTATGCAATTTAGTGTTTTGCAAAAGGAAGGGAAATGAGCACGTCAGATCTAACGGCGTTAGCGATACGCATGGGGCTTGAGGGCGATGAGTTGAAGGCATGGCTTGATGAGCGTGAGGCACGAGCTCGCGAAGATAGGGCAGCTGAGCGAGAGGCAAGAAAGGAGAGGATGGAACAGGCGGAGTTGGAACGGAAACTTGAGGCCGAATGCCAGAAGACGATTCAACTGCGTCTTCAACTTGCTCAGGTGGAAGGGGCCAGGGGATCCGCGGCGTCGGACCATGGTCGACAGGTGCGAGAACCGTGTAACGTTAACCCGCACAATTTCATACCCGGATTTAACGAAAACCGGGATGACCTTGATGCTTATCTGAAGAGATTCGAGAATGTGGCCACCGGGCAGGAATGGCCTAAGGATAAGTGGGCCACGGCCCTGAGCCTTTGTCTGAGCGGAGAAGCTCTCAAAGTATTTGGTCGCTTGTCTCCAGAAGACGCACTTGACTACGAGAAAGCCAAATTAGCATTACTGCAACGTTTTCGTTTCACGGCAGAGGGCTACCGGGAGAAGTTCCGGCATAGCAAACCTCAAGATGGAGAAACCGGCAAGCAGTATGCAACGAGGTTGGCAAGTTTTTTCGACAGATGGGTGGAGATGTCCAAGACAGCAAAAGAGTATTCGTCTGTTCGAGATCTCATTGTGGCTGAGCAGTTTATCAATCAATGCCATAACCGCGTGGCGCTTTTCCTACGGGAGAAAAATTGTCGGAAACTAGATGAAATGGCCGAGGCTGCAGACAATTTTTTAGAGGCCCAACGACAGTCAAATCTGTTGGTTTTTCGAGACAAAACGGAGAACGGCTCCGCAGGAAAATGCGGCAGTACAGCTGGGAAGACTCTCACCCGATGTTTTGTCTGTGATAAAACAGGTCACAGAGCAGCAGATTGTCGTGCTCGGACGAGACAACCGTACTGTGACTACTGTCGCAAAACGGGGCATGATATTAATGTATGTACCCGAAAGCAGAACGTCACGAAGAAGACTTCTTGTATCTTGTCGCCAGAGGAAAAGGCAGAAGTAGTTATTGATATGCCTGCGGCCAAGCAGGAAGAGAATATGGCCAGTGCGGTAAATACGCAGCCAAAGTCAGGAAAACAACCGATGCCGGTGCTGCAAGGCATTATATTCGGTCAAGCTGCTTCCGTCCTGCGGGATACAGGAAGCAATACGATGGTGGTACGGCGTTCTTTGGTGCCAGATGAAGCACTGACAGGAACCACGACGGCTTTATTCTTAGCAGACGGGAGCCGGATCACGGTACCCGAGGCGAAGGTGGAGATTTTTTCGCCATATTTTTCGGGCACGTGTATCGTGAAATGCATGGCCTCCCCGCTATATGACATCATCGTTGGTAATGTGCCAGGGTCTCGTGCTGCTGATAACCCTGACAAGAAATGGAAAGAAAACCTGGATGAAGGGAACTTCAATCCGAACGGCGTAGCCGAGACCTTGTATAAGAAGAAAGAAGACCATCGGGTAAAGTCATCACTTGGTAGTATGAAGAGCACAAGGGTCCGGCCGGATTCAGCTGCGGTCAACGTCAGCAGTTTGAAGATGAACAAGAGAGAACTCGAGATGGCCCAAGCAGAAGACAAGACCCTGGAGGCTTGCAAGAACAAAGTCGGGCAAGTTTTTTATGGTAGAGGATCAACCCAGTATTCCTTTGTCATAGAGAAGTCCTTGTTGTATCGCAATTACCGACTATCCTCTGGAAAATTGATACAGCAGGTGGTAGTTCCTCTCAAGCTGCGAAGTCAAGTGTTGAAGATGGCCCATGAGAGTTTGATGGCCGGGCATCAAGGGGTAACCAGAACGACCGATCGGGTGTTGGGTTCATTCTATTGGCCAGGAGTCCAGGAAGAAATTAAAAGATACGTGCGTTCCTGTGACACGTGCCAAAGAATGTATCCAAAGAACAAAGTAGGAAAGGCACCTCTTGGGAAAATGCCCCTGATTGACACTCCTTTTGAGCGCGTGGCCGTGGACATTATTGGACCCTTAAAGCCGGTCTCCAATAGGGGTAATAGATACATACTGACCATGGTCGATTTCGCTACGCGCTATCCCGATGCCGTTGCTTTGCCGGCGATTGACTCCGCAACTGTGACAGACGGGTTGGTGGAAATGTTTTCCCGTGTTGGATTTCCCCGCGAAATCTTGTGCGATCAGGCCTCGTGTTTCACGTCGGACCTGATGAGAGAAGTAAACGATCTGTTGGCAATCAACATCTGAGCTCGACGCCCTATCATCCCATGTGCAATGGGTTGGTAGAACGATTTAATGGGACCTTGAAACAAATGCTGCGCAAGCTATGCCAAGAGGATCCAAAGTCATGGGATCGATTGCTCGCGCCACTTCTATTTGCATATCGAGAAGTTCCTCAGGCCAGCATGGGGTTTTCTCCTTTCGAACTCATTTATGGGAGGTACGTCCGAGGACCAATCAACTTGCTAAAGGAGCTGTGGACGGGAGAAAAGATCGAAGAGGAGATGAAAACGACCTATGGATATGTCCTCGATCTCCGGGATCGTCTGGAGAGGACGCTAAAATTGGCCCATGAGAACCTGAGACGAGCGAAAAGGATTCAAAAATATCACTATGATCGGAAGAGCAAGAGTCGTCAGCTGAAGGTTGGAGACAGAGCTCTTATTTTGCTTCCTACAACGGCGAATAAGTTGTTGATGCAGTGGAAAGGGCCGTTTCCGGTCATTGGGAAAAAAGGCGACTACGACTATTGGCTGGACTTGGGGCATGACGCCAAACTTTTCCATATTAATATGTTAAAACGCTATGAAGACCGGCAACCAGACCCAATTCCCCAATTAGCATCCTTTGTGGTCATGAAAGAGGAGGAGACAGATACCCCTCTACCAGCTTGCACAGTTAAGCCGACTGTGGGCGTAGAAGCGGTTCCGATCGGCAGTGGTTTAGAGGAAGAAAAACGTACAGAACTTCAGAAGATTCTAACCACCTACAAAGATGTATTCTCTGAAATACCGGGAAAGACGAATCTGTTAGAATGCCGACTTCAACTGACGACTTCTGAACCGATCAACACACCGCAGTATCCTTTGCCGTTGGCCATGAAGGAAGTGGTAGAGCAAGAAGTTCAGGACATGTTAAAACTGGGTGTGATTGAGCGATCCCATTCGCCCTACAATTCGCCCTTGGTACTTATTAAGAAGCCAGATAACACTTATCGCACATGCGTCGACTTCCGTCGCATCAACGAGATCCTGGTTTCCGACGCTGAACCCATACCTAGAACCGACATAATGTTTACAGAGGTGGGCACAAAGAGATACTTCTCGAAGTTCGATCTCACAAAGGGATATTGGCAAGTCCCACTTGACCGGAACTCGAGGCCAATAACGGCATTCTCCACGCAATCAGGTCATTTCCAGTTTATATACATGCCGTTTGGCATAAAGACAGCGTCTGCGGTGTTTACGCGTTTAATGAGAACACTCCGTATACAGGGCCTTGAAAATGTAGTCCACTACATCGATGACGTTCTCATAGCCACGAACACCTGGGAAGAACACGTAGACACTTTGCAACGTTTGTTGCAGAAAGTCCGGGAGTCTGGCTTAACCATCAAGCCTCAGAAGTGCGAAATTGCGGTGGAGTCTATAGTCTTCTTGGGACATCATTTAGGAGGCGGGAATATTCAACCTGTAGAAACTACGGTTTTGAAGATAGCCAGTGCACCTCTACCTGACACCAAGAAGCAGCTCCGATCTTTTCTGGGACTAGCTGGGTATTACCGAGATTTAATACCTCGCTATGCGGAGAAGGCGCAGCCTTTAACTCGGCTAACCAGAAAAATGGAGAAAAACAACATTCATTGGACTCCTGAAACAGAAGAAGCATTTCAGACGCTGAAGCAAGCCCTTGCTTCTGGGCCGGTCGTGAAGGCACCAGACCCAAAACGTGTGTTCGTGCTCCGTACAGACGCACCAGACACATGTATCGGTGCAGTCCTCATGCAAGAACACGATGGGGTGTTACACCCAGTATCGTATGCCAGCCGCCAGCTGTTGCCTCGTGAGCGGAATTACTCCACTATCGAACGAGAATGCTTAGCGCTAGTGTGGGCGGTAGAAAAATTTTTTTTTGTACGGAGTACAGTTTGTAGTGCAGACAGATCATCAACCGCTGCAATACTTAGCGAAGGCAAAACACCTCAACAGTAGGGTGCTAAGGTGGAGTCTAGTACTACAAGAGTACATTTTTCATATTCAACATATCAAAGGCTCTGAAAATGCAGGTGCCGACTTCATGAGCAGGTTACAGCCATAAATAGGAATTCAGGTGTTGCTAGAGATGGCAGGCAAAGCTTTTCAACGGACCAGCTGGATATTGGTTACCACATGTGGATTTTTCCGTGTATATATGTGCTCATTAAGACTTTTCACAGCGATACAAGTGTGCATGTTTTCGCGCGAACTCAAAGAACGTATCCTGTGTGGTGAAACACGCATCCTGCAGTTTTTCCGTTGGAAAAACTTTTCGAAAAAGGGGCATGTTGTGATAAGTGAAGTGCGTGTTTTGGTGAAGTGCGCGAGTGCAACTAGTGTGTCATTTGAAAAGTGCGCGAGTGCACCGGCGCAAGAAAGACGACGACGACGACCGAATGTGTGGACGCGCGCTTTCGCGGTGTATTCGGCGAAGAAGACGATGGGCAGACGAGGCGCGTGAATTTCCAACCAATGAGAGACCCCCACGCTGATTTGGAAGAAGCCGGATGGAAGAACGGGGCAGACGTGGCCGGGACGCGACGGAGGCAAGCAGGCGACCAGGGCGCGGGGGGTGGCGGCTGAGTTCCTGAGGCAAGGCCGCTGCGGGCTCCCACCTGGCCGTGTACCCGAGCATCAACCATAGTCTGGCGTTGGCCAGGCTGCTCGTCGTCTGGCGTTGGCCAGGCTGCTCGTCGTCTGGCGGTGGCCAGGCTGCTCGTCGTCTGGCGGTGGCCAGGCTGGTCTTCGTCTGGCGCTGGCCAGGCTCATCCCGTCTCCGGTTCCACGTCCCAACGTCGGAGGAACGCTGAAAGGGCGCCTACCTTGGTACCTTGGTTCTCCCGACGCCACCTTCGACCGAGCGACGCCTGGACTTCAGGTCTACATTGACTGCGTCTTGCCGCTTCAACCCTTGCCGTCTCCACGAGTGCTGCTACTGAATGGTGACAGTCGCTTTTCGTCTCGCATACGCTGAACTTGTGCACACTTAGCATGTCGCGACTGTTTGGTTAGTTCAGTTAATTTCTCCTCTCATTTGCATGCTTTGTTTGTTTTTTCTCCTATTTCTTTGTTTTTATCTAGTTTATTAAAATATATTCAGTTGGTTTTTTTTGTGCGCAAACGGTCTCGTGTTCCCCTCTCTCGATGTCGGTTTTGACATCGGCTTACATTCACACGAACCTGCACGAGAGCATATTGGTTATTGGTTGAATCGCCTCGTGACAGATGTGTACTCCTACGATACAGGCGTCATATCAGATTAACGTCCGTGGTTCCAGTGTTGGCTCCGCTTTTATAGCAGTCTAACAAACATATTGTATTCATATGATTCAACAAGCTATATTGAAGCATTGCTCGTCCCCGGAGGAATACATTAACGAAAGTTACGTATCATATTCACACCATCGCACTGTAAAGTACCCTTTGACCGCAAGAACGACGCCATGTCCTCTTTATTTCTTACGAGGCTGGGTGATGGCCTCGTGCTGACCGACGATGATGCTAGATTGATTGACAGACGCTTTGTAGACTAGACTACGTAGGCCACATACGCCCAGGTAGTCTACAAATACGACAAGCGCCATCCACTGATGTTGGTCTACGTAGCACTATCCAGGCCTACCAGCCTCGACAGCCTATATCGACAGACAATTTGTCGACGAAATGACCGAGGCATCCACGAATTCCAACAACTCTACTATACCACATACTTTCACTACACTTGCGTGGACCCCTCGTCACCGCTATCACGACCGGATCCGATAAAAGTCATGACCACCTGCTGGTGCTCACTGATCACGGTGATGTTGACCTTGTTCAAGAACTGTCAAGAACTTCTTCCACACAGGCACACGGGTTCGTGAAACGTGCGTGCGTTCTCCATAATCAGGGACAGGTAAGCTGATATGCTACATATTAGCTTACCGCTTCTGGTGTTGGTAATACCCACGTTGCCGTTCGCATCGTTACCCAACTGTAAACAACTGGTTATATAACACATATGCGGCTCTTCAACATATATCTGTGCGTATAAAATTTATACAAATCTTTAGCGTCATTTTTTAACGTTTCGCTCAGTAAAAAAAATTACGCCACAGTCACCTTGCCGCCGCATGATTCGCATAACATCGACTCCCACGGTACGTGGAATCTGCCGAATTTTTTCTTTCTAGTTTCATTTTTTCTTATTTAACGTGACAGCGGTTACGGATACCGGTGGCGGCTGCGGCGGACAACAACGGCGCCAAAAAACGGCTGTTGCTTTGATATCATCACAGCTTTCACTGTAAAAAGCGTTTTATTCCAGGTCACACCGTGTGCTCTAGCTACATAAAGCACAGTAGTAAAGTCGTGATCGAACAGTGCGCCGATCATATATTTTCATGAAACGTACCACCTGTGTATTTTGGTCAAACCAAATACGTACCATTCATACTGAAATGGAACATATACTTTTCACAGATGCTTTGACACATGTCGCGGTCTTCTTCACCCTTTGTAGGTTTGCCTGTACTTTTGACACGATCATATAAGAATGGCTGTAGTATATCGATATAAAGTACAACAAAATAGTAGAAAACAAATTTAATCAAAATCAAGCCAGTACTTTAATGAAAAAAAAAGTCGGACATACGTGTCCCACTGGCTCATTAGAGTGTTTTCAAAAAGTGGGAAAACATAATCCCACTGACTCGTGAAGGCACCATCTCGCGATTGCATCAACGGGTATATGGTATGAAACGCCCGAAGGAAGTGGCACACAGTAGCACTTTTAAAGTTTTGCCGAGCAATGTTGTGGGGATCTGATTCCAGCCCTAGAACACCACCTGCACCTGCGTCTCTTGTGAGCCTTCATAGCGCTCTAATCTGTTCCTGTTAAGCTTACTTCGCCGCACGCACCAACCAATTTTTTTTTTGTCCATTCGCCTGCCTTTTTTTTTGGCTGTCGAAATTGTCGAGTACTGCTGTTGTTCCTGAATACGTCACCATTTTTCAAGACGTATATGATAGCGAGAAAAGTATTTGCACGCTGCATTATCACAATTACGCTGCGGGATGAACTCGGCAACATTGCAGGGGATTGTGGTTCGACGCATTTATCGGTCAAGTTATCGTGACGACTGGGAGCTAAAATCGCCTCTCTGAAAAACTAGAAAAAGAGAGAACTATCCGCGATTTTGATTGGTAGTTTCTTTCTATCTGAAGAAGAGGAAAATTCAGAAGCTACCATCAAAATTTATCGAAGTTCAACGGCATTGTAACACTACTTCCACCCTTCGAAAGCACGGAAAAATAAGTTTCCTCGAGATCACGAAGATTTAGGTAAGATATGAGTGACTTAGCGTTGCGCTAATTGCGGCGGGTGATGTGGGAGAACACTTTTTCTGCAGATTGAAAAGTGAGACGTATGTGTCCCGCTGACGCATAAAAGGTTATAATGCGTCGCCCGCTGCAGCTTACATATGCAGGTATGTGCATTACTTACAAGGTATGTTATCTACGTTGACGCGATGATTGAACCATACGCCGCTATGTAAGCTTTCAGCGAGGTGCACGGAGTGACTATCGAAATCCTGATGGCTGACACGGTCACGAGTCTGCGGACGAAGTGTAGCCAGCTGTAAGGACTCATTTGGTAACCCAACCCTTATCTGCTGTTGCAGTACTACAACAATCAGGTTGTGTCCTGCCTGATCACACCGTGATTGTCCTGGGCGCCGGAGAACTTGTTGGTGTCATGCACGAGCTGTGTTTGCCTGCGGAAATAGTCGAAATATTGACGACTGCGATACCAAATGCAAAGCATGTCTTAGCGAACCTAAAGGGGTATTCAGACGGGGGAGAAATGCTCGGGGGAGGCGGGGGGATTGCGGATCACGTGACCGCGACGTCACGGATTAGCGAGTGGGCGTGACCCCCCCGCGCCTCCTCGGAGGAGACGGGGACGTTTTCCCCGAAAGGACAAACGATCCCCCGGCGGTGGGGGATGTGGCGGAATTTCGGGCTCTTGTTTGGCCACATTGTTGCACTTGCTCCTGCAGAGAGCGGCAGTGGGTGTCCAGTCTGCAGTTGGGGTCATCTGTAGCTGGGGTCATCGTCGTCAGCAGCTGGTGAAACGGGCGGTACAAGCCACAGGAGTAGTCTGGTGACACTGGTCGCCCCCTCCGTTCGCCCCGTCCGTGTGAGTGGGGGGCATTTGTGGAGACTTCTCCTCGCGAGTTGACGTCACTAGGCTCCGCCTTTACCCCCCGATCATTTCTCCCCCGTCTGAATACCCCTTAAGGCACTATCTATCTATCTATCTATCTATCTATCTATCTATCTATCTATCTATCTATCTATCTATCTATCTATCTATCTATCTATCTATCTATCTATCTATCTATCTATCTATCTATCTATCTATCTATCTATCTATCTATCTATCTATCTATCTAATCTATCTATCTATCTATCTATCTATCTATCTATCTATCTATCTATCTATCTATCTATCTATCTATCTATCTATCTATCTATCTATCTATCTATCTATCTATCTATCTATCTATCTAGCCGCCTACGACTTCGTGCTCTCCTGGTCGCTTGGTTAATCGAATGTACACCAAAATTGGTATGGCGTAACATGACTGTATGACGAACATAAATGACAAGTCATAACACGAAAATCATGACACGCATGTCATGTACAGCATGATATACATGCCACGCTCGTGGTGCGCTGGCGGCCGTTTCGCTAACTTTATATACACCAAAATTGGTATCTTGCGACGTTACTGTGTGACGAACATAAATAACACGAGTTAACAAGAAAATCATGACACGCATGTCATGTACAGCATGACTTACGTGCCACGCTCATGGGGCGCTGGCGGCCGTTTCGCTAGATTTATGTGCACCAAAATTGGTATTGCGCGACGTTACTGTGTGGCGAACATAAATAATAGGGGTTAACATGAAAACCATGACACGCATTTTCCTCAATGACATAGAAGGCTATGTATGCAGCTCTTTGCTGGCTGCTTCGCATTACATCGATTCCCACAATGCGTGGTGGGATCTGCCGGCTTTTTTCATCGCAAGCTTCCATCTTCCCCTGACTCGTGTCTTTTTCTAGGTATGGCATGCGGAAAGAGCCACACTCAAGGAGGTACACGACGTGAGATGGATCACAACTGGTACGACCTTTAAATGCGAATGCCAATTGGCTAGCTGTCTGGCGGCAGTCAGTTTAGGTTTTGTATCACGGAAAACTTTGCACCGTGGCCTGTTGCAGCATCTACAGCCCGTCAGCTATATGCGGTGATTTTTGAAGTATGTCACCTATGTTTCTTGAGCGCCTGTACAAGACACGAGGTGGCGCAAGGAAAACGTATTTCGACCTGCCGCTTTCGGCAAAAACAATATATTTGCGCAATATGCCTGAAAAGTTCGGGATGGAAGCGGAGTGCGTAAATATCAAATTAGCACATTAAGACCAGATAGACTTCTCGCTGCCTATTTGAACTGTCCATCCTGTTTTATCATGCCTCGCGGTGGGTCATCTTATTGATATTGGTTTCTTTGTACTCTTACTTGGCAAGCTTGTTTTCCTGTTTGTGAGAAGAAATAAGAACTTCTTCGGAGGGTACGCGCCTAAAGCGCTGTGTCTTTGCTGTATGGAATCCCGGTCTTGGAGTTACGCAAATTTCTGCCCTCCAAATGAAGCAGTTTGTGATTATCAGTTAGCTTTTTGTAAAGTTCGTTTATTATGCCTCAGCATGACACGGTGGTCTATCGGTTAGGGTGCTCGACTGCTGTACCGCAGTTCGCGGGGATCAAATCCCGGCCACGGCGGCCGCATTTTCTATTGAGGCGAAAATGCTCGAAGCCCGTGTACTTAGATTTAGCTGCACGTTAAAGAACACCAGGTAGTCAAAATTTCCGGAGCCCCCCACTACGGCGCCTCTCATGATCTTATCGTTGTTCTGGGACGTTAAACCCCGTAAATTATTATTGTTGTTATTTATTAGGCGTGCACCGGAATTAAAAGTGACGTCAAGGAAGTCTACAAACGAAGACAGTAGGTGTAAATTTGAAAACTTCATATCTAGTTGTAGCTGTCTGAGTGCGCAATGAAGGATACAAGGTGGGGTGAACGAAGTTAGACACAATACAATAGATATGGCACAGCAGAACAGGTGAAGTTCACGAAAAGAATTCAAATGTCATCAACAAATTTTTAAGGTTCATTTTAACTCGAATTTTCGAGGCAGGCCTGCTAGATGCACTACCCACTGGCAGCGTGGACAGGAAATGGTGTCCTTAAGGAGGTTAGATGGGGACAGACAGATTTACCAGAAACTGAATGAAAATTTTCATAAAATGATAATCGCGTCACATTTGATCATCACGAACTCCTGTTGATACATCTACGTATACAATCCCGCACTTTGAGCACGGATTGATCGTATTGGTAATCTCGAGCACGAATTGAGAATTTCGTTTATTTTCACGTTTTATTACGCCTGCTATCTATAATCGTCAAGCGTCGGCGTTTTGCGAGGACTGTGTCATTTGTTGTTCCAATTTCGTTAGTCTAAGACAATGACTGTCAATGTCACAGAACGCCCACAAAGCGATCGATTATGCTAGCCCTAGTTTACTGGTGTCACTCTTGTTTCTGAAAAAAAAAATATGGATTATATATTTTGTATTCGATTAAGCTACGTCACTTTTGCAATGCACTAGACAGTAACATTACATTCGCGTGGTTTGCACAATCTGAACTCACCTGTGTCTGAGCGTTACAGCGGACCTTGGAGGCTAGTACAATGCCCTTATTTTATTATTTTTGTTCGTAAGCACATGTCTCTGATGTTGCGTGCGATATGATGACGAATTTCATACGGGTAGAATGTCGCTGATGAAGTCTTACTTTTCCTTTTTTTAACGATAAACGCCGGTTCACATCGTACGAGGCCAGTGCAATGGATGTTTGTTTCAGGTTCCCCGCGATCCTATGGAAAACAGCTTCGACAAATGAATAGCGTTTGTTGATATTTAGTTCGCTATTTAAAGCTAATTAACATACTGAAGTTAAGATTTCTGCGGCCTTCATTCCTGGCATCGTTCATTCCTGCCCTCATCGATTGTAAGGTCATGCACGTGCACGCCAAATGCATGTTATTCGGTGGTGAACAATGCCAACACTTCAAAGGCCAAGAAAACTCAGATGTGGCGACCAGATCACATACAATTGAAAGCGCTGCTTTCAAGGAAAGCGCACATGTTCTCTGTGTTGTCATTGTAGCCCACTTACTCTAGGGGAATATAGAGAACAACCTGAGAAGATTTATGCAAATGCCACGTAGAACATGCTCGTTTGCCATATCTCTATGGCAGTCGCATTTTGCAACTATTTCGAAGTCACTAAAGCCTTTGACGACATCGTATGATGATACATTACCGAGAGAAGGCTTTCCATGCACTGTTGCAAGAAGACACATGAAGCAACTGTAGCGCAAGTGCCGCCTTCTGTCCACAAACAGGCTGAGGTAAGGTAGCAGGTGTATCTATTTTGAACTCAAAAGTTTAACGATGTTTTAATTTTGAAATATATTCGGCGCGAATGGGAGGCAGCAGCTGTAGAGGAACGAATAATTGTGTTGCAGTAGAAAATGAAACGATGTTTGAGCGCGGGGACATGTGAATAAGAAAAGCTTAACATTTTTATTGAATATTTTAAAACAGCACATCGCGCAACTGTATCGGTTGACGACGCGTTCCTATGGCAACAAAAGCAATATAATATCTTCGCCGTAACCAAGTGACCTCACTTGGTTAGATTCAAGCGTAGTCGAATCTTCTTTAATAAGAAGTTTTAATTAAACTACTCTGACTCTAACAAGGCGACAACTGGCGGAAAAACAGTGTGAGTAACCTTTGAAGTACCGAACGTCAGCAAGTAAGTAGCTGAAAACCGTTTTAAAACATGATTATAGTGCAAGCATAACGAAGACATCAAGGTGAGTGCTGCACATCAACTGGCTTTTGCAGCACTACCATGCACATGCATGGATGGCCAAGGTGGGAAAACTAGCGTTCACATAGGCAAAATGGACCATCATACGCGTGAATCCTTTTGGCCAGTTTTTCAAATATATGGACAGTCTCGGCTGGTTCTTGCCGTCGCCGTCGCCGCCGTCATGCTGCGTATACGTATAAATATGTATATATACATAAAAGTCCCAAAGAAAAATAGTTCCGGAAAAAGCTTCCGAAGCGGGGAATCGAACCAGTGACCTCTCGATCAGCAGCGCGTGGCTCTAACCACTATCCCACAGAACGCAGATCCTTCATGCAGCAAGCGGCGAGCGTTATATACACACCTTTTGCCACAGTACTCGGAGACGGCCGGCGCCTATAAGCGTTTCTTCATTACCAGCGAGATGGCGCTAGGAGCGCAATGGGCGCACTTAAAGGCGTCGGCCATCTCTCTCGCTTCTAATATTTGCGCAGGGAGGACCTTGCCCTTCCACTGTCTGCTCACGCGGTAGTAGCTGGCGGGTAGTGATGGACGCGTGGTAGTTGCAGCGCGTCATCACGGGCCGCATTTCTTGCTATCGCATACATCGCTTCGCTCTTGCGGCGAAACTGTGACTTTTTTTCACATAACTTCGACTATAGGTGTTGCTAACGCAGTTATAAGCTTGTCAGCAAAGAGCTTCGCATACCAATCCGAACGTTTCAGCACTCACTGTACCCAATGTATGTGCGCAGTAGAACTCCATCCCGCATTAGCGTCGTTTACAGTTGTCTGAAAGGTCCTAATATGTGACCTGAACATGCACACGGTTTTCCTTCAGCTAGCCATTGTGAAGCATTTCGGGCTATTTTATCGTTACAGTTGCCGTGCAGCTAAGAGGTACAAAATTTCATTACAGTGTACTTGACGAAGCATGTCTCTTCAAAAGCCTTAATTGCAAAGAAGGAGTGGGGTAGCTAAAATGAAAGAGCAAGCATGGGGTTAACGCCAACAGAGGTGATGGTGCTAATAAAAAAAAAAACATGGTTGATCCCTCCGTCGTAGGAATCGGTATAACACGAAAGTGAAACGTTTTCTCGCCGATGTAGTTGAATGTCTATTATACAATGACATACGATAGCTTGCATAAAGTCTGTTAGTGTTTGGCAGCTATAGCACCGCTTGATGTGGACGCACCCACATTGACGCCTGGTGACACATCTCCATTCAGACGACTAACGTCCATGAACATGATTAAACCTTTGTGGTAGCTGCAGTAGTTAACATACACCTGGACAAAGCATATGGTGAATCCCGTGCAAAGATGGCTTCAACTGATATAGTGTGTTAATTCGTGTTTGTTCGTACATACTGAACTTCGGAAAAACGGCGCTAAGCCGGGACATAGACAGAACCGACAAGACAACGCGCTGAGTTTACCCTCGGAAATATATATCCTCGGAAAAACAAGTCAAGAATGATATGAAGAAAACACTCTTAACGGCACATGCGCAATGATTATTCGATGATCAAGATGCTCATGCTCTTTCTTGAGCAGGTCTACGGAACCCATGCTTACAGATGTGTCACTGCGCGTGTAAATCACGTGGGCCTAAAAAAAATCTCTCTGGTGCATTGATTCTTGTATCCTTGTAGAACTGTTGTATGGTCAAAGCATGACGTGCAACAACAGTTTGCGCACCACAGTTTCAACATGCGCATAATAAATAAACACTTACTACATGCGCTATTTCAAACAGTCGTCACTTGAGGAGAGAAACGGCAAGGTGTGCACTCCCTAGTAGCCGGTGCCAGCGCACTCGAAGCTGTAGGCAGCGGAGTATCACCGTTAGTCCATGTGGAAGTGGTCCTACACTGGCGAGGAGGCGTCACACGTTGACGCGAAAGGCGAAGCGCGTAACTGAGTCGTCACCGAATCTAATCACCGTGAGCGCCGCATTTCATCGACCACAGAGTTTTCTACAACATTGCAGCGAAAGCCACCGCCGCGATGAGACTACCGAAACACTCGCAGTTGGTGCTCGTTAGTGTTATTACGCATTACTCGTGGGCTCCGAGATAGGCTCCAGCAACGCGCCGTTGCTAGTGTTGCTCAGCATGCATGTTGCTCAGGCCGTCCCATTCGCACGGGGAGAGCATAACTCCATGGCGTAACCGAAGAAAGCGGCGTGAAAGCCAGAAATGCGTCGGTTATTGGAGGTTGAGCTTCTTTACTGATCTTGGGCTACGGTCGACATCCCGCGGAATGTTAAAGAGACCCTGAAACAGTTTTGACGATATTGTACGAACACACTGGGCCGGTAGAGCAAGTCCTAAGGATCATTTACAGACCGATTTAAGCTATGTGCGTAAACTATGTAATTTATTACAAGGCTTTAAAGCTGCGAATCGCCACCGATCACAGCGGCTCAGCTGTGATTCCCGCCCACTTCCAGTGCGTGTCGCACTAGAAGCGCGACGTCACACAGGCGGCTGATCTGATTGGATATGTCCAGTCCACGTCACTGAACCTCCTGTGAGCAACGAGCGTCGTCTGCCTGTGTTACAACGTGCTCCGTGTTGACGTGAGCTGAGCGACAGTGTTATCTCGAGATTTCTTTTCGTGGACAAAATCAATTGCCCTAGCCGTGTTGTGTACCACGTATCTAGCAATTGGTGACTTGTAGCTGCGACCTCGTACAATGTTTGTGAGGCATCTGGCGAGCGGAATCCCTTCAGCTCGTCGCTGCACTGAGCGTCACGCTCTCGCTATCCGTTCAACGCCACGATCCACATGTCTGCGGCTGTAACTTCACTCCTGAAGACACAGCCACATTGCCCAAGTTTACGCTTATCGGTGATCGTTCTCGAATTCTTTTTGTTTGTCCGCATGCTTTTGCAGGTTGTCTCCATACAGGACAATACAATAAGATTGACTGGTAGTGTGGTGGCACCTGTCGGAGCAGATATTAATCACTCCGCGAGTGGCGTGCTGCCGGGCACACTAGGCCTCCGAGATTGCGCACAACCTGTCGGCGCGCAATATCGGAGGCCATGACTGGGCGAAGCTCAAACCGTCGAGTGCGCTGATGAGAGCGCTGCGATCGCCGGCGATGTCAGCGTGTCTGTGAGTTGAGGCTGCAAGGCAGGGTGAGGAGAAGGATATATATATATATATATATATATATATATGTATATATATATATATATATATATATAAATATATATATATATATATATATATATATATATATATATATTTATATATATATATGAATGTCCGTAGTGACCTTGGTACACAGGCGCTGAGCCGTGCTCCCAATTAGGGTTGCAGAAGTTGCGCCTTTTCCTTTCCTCAACCTCTCCTCCTCCTCCTCCTTGGTACACTGTGCGTCTCTTAATTTCTGGTGCGAATGATTTAGGAATGCTCTTGCCTAAACGCTGACAAAACTTAAAGAAACCGTTTCAGGGCCCCTTTAAAGAGCTAACAGAAAGATCACACAACGATCGGGCTAGAAACGCTACGGTAAACGCGACGCGCGTCGTGTCTCCGCTCTAGTGTCGCCGTGATTTCTCACGGTTTGAGCGGGGAACGCGTGTGACAGCCAGACGACCATCGCAGAGCTATCTCTTTAATATGGATGGATGCTATGAGCGAAGCTTAAGCTAAAATCCGCCACATCGCGGTGTAAGGTGTTGACGAAATTACACTTCTTTTGGAAACGCGCCGAATTTGACGGCCATAGCAATGGTCCAAGGGCGTGTTACCCGAGTTAATCGCGGACGCCATGAATTACTTGACTCTACGGCTCTACGGAACCAAGAGGAAAGTGTGAGATATAAAAGGCGCGTTCGTGTAGCTTCCTGCATCTGTGACCGTGGCGCGATGGTGTGAGCGTACGTCACTCATTTTCGTTGAGCGAGAGGTCGTGGGTTTGACTCCTGTTTAAGGAATTTTTTTCTTTTAGTCTTCTTTCTTTCACATCTGATCGTGCGCATTCTTTCTTACGTATTTTCGTAACGAAAATACGTTATTAGTGTCTTGGTAGACCCCCACATCAATTACTTTCGTGTTAAAAAAAAAACAAAGCAAGGAACAACGTCACTACAAGTACCACGACTGCTCGGCGGCCGACACAATATGGACCTGGAACCAGCTTCGTTGTGTTGCGAAAGATGCCTTTTTTATTTTTATTTGATGATGACTTATAAATTTATGATTAGCTTAGCACAGTGATACAATGGACGTTTCTAGGGACTGGGCGTAGTAGCCTTGGCTGCCATCTCTGTAAAGCCAGCTCACTACACTAGATGATTCTTTTCGCTTATACTGAAAATACAATATCTAAGTATTCAGTTACCCGTAAATATACAACGGGATTCTTGTCTGTGGCATCACAGTTAGAAAGCCTACGAAACACCCCACATAGTGATGTATTTTTTTTTTTGCATATGTAGCCGATCACGATAACATCTGGCGACTGTCAGCTTTCTTTTCGTTGCCTTGCTAGCCTCTGTCAGCGAGACAGACGTGTTACATACACACTCCTACGTTTCTTGGTAATCACTTTTAATGAAGCGGAACACTGGTGGGAGCGAGTGTGCTTTCACCCTGACATAGCGGAATAATACCTGTCTTATTGCTCTGGAAGCACAAGGAATAACGATGTTCACTTTTGGTCTCAGGTGATGAGGCCAGTGAGCGACCATTGACCACATTTTAACAATTTTCAGAATGGCCACAAGCACCGCAAAGCCATTGAGGATCCTGTTTCATCATGTAAGTGCGGTTTGCAAGATAGCATCAATATTTTGAAGCGAGAGAAATTAGTCGTCCTTATAATGCGATAACCTGAGCATCCCGGATTGCGCGCAAGTTTAATATAAGCTTTTTTATGAAGTACTGAGTAGGATGGGGAGTGAGTGAGCTTTACAAGAACGCGGTATGTTTAGAATTTGGAATGCGGAGTCGTGTTTTTTTTTAATTTGCGAATCCATCGTGATATCTCTCCCACAGCCTCCTTGCTTTTGAACATGAGTTTTGCGTGTATGAAGATTGGGCAATAAATAAATATTTGTGAATATTCTCTTTGAATAAAAAGGCATTGTCAAATGTAGAAACCTTTACTGGTTAACAAAATAGGAAATCAGGAGCGTATCTCATGTATTTAAGGGAAATGCGAGATACTTCGACGTGCAGCGAGGTGATCAGTCGATCTCCACTGTTTCAGTGGCCACCCTATCAAACAGTTGTGTATCGTGACGGCAAGCTAGCGATGGCAGGTGCCGGAGGGAATGCGCTCGACGCTGTGGCCAGCAGCCTAAACTTGACGTAGGTATCCTTCCACAGGGCTTTGTGAGAGCCAACAGCACTGTTGAATGCAGGCAGAATATTGTATTGTACTGCACATCGTATTGTAATACAAAAGTGTCATGAAGTGCGCGCACATTAAAAGCTCTTGCAGACTTATTTGAAAATGTTCTATCTTGAGGAAACAAAAAAAGAACTTGCCTGGGAAATTATTACACGGGGAATACTTATTCTTGTGAAGCGTGAATTTTTTCACTGATTACCTCAATGAGCATGGCTAAACTTGTAATGCTCATGGCAGTATGGGAGAAAAGAATATTTCGAAATTCGCGAAAAGAGCCGTTTATAGCGGCCTTCGTTGTTCGATTGTTTGTAGACTGCTTGTTTGGAATTTCGGGATGGTACGTATTTGTCGCTGACGAATTCTTTGATGACCCCTTTTATCTTCCATTGAGGAACGTCGCATGCGCATGCGCAGTTGAGTCAGGACCCCATCCATCCGCACCCCCCGTTGTCCACCCTCTACAGTTACCTGTAATCCTTCTTGTAAAATTTTCGTTGCGTGAAACTTACAAAAGAACAAATTTGTCATGTCACCTGAGCATGCAGTGCGACAAATTGTTGCAAATGTTACGTAAATGTAGCATGAAAGCTTCAGTGCCTTCTGTGAAAAAAAAATCTAACAGTGTCTTTTAAGAAATTCACTTAAGACGACTGGAAGGCGAAAGCCATCTTCTTTTTTTTTCAATCGATGTATCGATCCTCCTCCGCCGCCCTCCGAAACCTTTGTGCACCTAACGTGGTTTTGCACCGCCTCCAGGACCGTGGACATTTCAAGCTTTCTCTACCTCACCTGGTTCTGCAGTGCCTCCGTGATCAACCGACCTTCGATAAAGCGACGATGTCATGTTATGACGTTACCAAGTGACGTCATGATGAGGCCAAGATGACGCCACACGTTTTGGCAATCTGTGACCTCGTGGTGACGCCAAATGGTGGCGTCATTACGTGATCGTGACTTTTCACATCTCTCGTGTTGACGCCGACGCCGCGGGACGATGCCGATGGTCAATTTTCGCGTTTGATGGGGCATCTAAGGCTTCGCCTTTAAAAATTCTGATGGCGAAATTCTGCCTTTTCAATTTTCACTTGACGGTGCTTTATGGCTCTTACAACTGCATTTTCGTTGTTACGAACTGAACGTTTTCAACGTAGCATGCCACTTATTATGGAAACAACACAAATAAAGGTCACTCTTTTTTTTTCAGATACACGCTCACAGGAGCAAGTGATTATGGTGTTCGTTTGTCGAATGGTTCATGGACTGGAATGGTCGGCGCTATACACAGAGGGGTAACAATTCAGTTGCGAATATACTTGAAGTGCGTGACTTCTGAACGCTTGCGACACGCAGCTTGAAGCTCTAAAATTTCACCATTTTAGCACTCTGCTGACGCACAGGTCGCGGGATCGAATCCCGGCCGCGGCAGCCGCGTTTCTGGAGACGATATGCTAGATGTCCTTGTGCTCAGATTTACGTGGACGTTAAAGAACCCTTGGTGGGTCAAAATTTCCGGGGCCCTCCACTACAGCGTCTCTCATAATCATATCGTGGTTTTGGGATGGAAAACCCCACCAAATATCATTACCATTTTAGCGTAAGCTTATAAAGTTTTGAAGTTTACGGTCTGACTTCACGAATGTAGTTTTGTTAGATATCACTACTGAAGCAGCTTAGAAACTAGCGGAAAGAAAACAGCGCAAAAGACGGAGCACAAGAGAGCGAGAGTTGATTTGTTGTTTGTGGTTCCTTTTCTCTTGTGCTCTGTCTTTTGCGCTGTTTTTCTCCGCTATGTCGTACCAACACGCCCAAGCATTCAGTTTAGAAACAAGTTTATTGCTCGCCTCAGGACGTGAATGTCTTTGTAGGATATTGTAATTTCTACTGAAAGAAGATACCACTTTAATTTGTTTTTTTTTTCTAGAAGTGTTGAAGAATGCAATGCCATAGTTCAACGTTTTTTTTTTTTTTTACTCCATGAAACCACCTGACGCTCATGTTCTTATTGTATCAGTCTATGTGAAGTCTTTTTCTGCTTTATCTGTGTTTCTTAACTACTAATTTTCTTCTCATGGTGTATTACCTTGCTAATAACCTTTTGTACAGGGTGTTTGTAAGTGCACCTTGTGTCTCCTTATTAGGCCAGGAGGACGGCAGAATGACGCAAATAAATAAATGACTACGTACACAACTTGTTAACTACATAAATGAGTGTTTTACATAATGCAGCTTACAGTAACCTACAGTAAGTTACGTTCAGTGCATGGGCTTGCTCACCTGAGAGCATGTTCACATATTGACCCTTATTTGCTCTTGCGCTGTGACTTCGCCATTCGCAGGAAGCCGATGCCGCCATTTCTGCGATGGCGTTAACCTACGAAAGGCACGGTGTGGTACGGTTCGGTCCCTGCATCGACACCATCGACTTCAGCATTCTTTCTAGTGCGTCTCCAAATCAATTCGACGCTTTTGGTTACATCCGCGCTTTTGACGTTGAGGTGAGAAGGCCACGGTTAAATTTGATTGCTCTAGACTAATTAAATTGCAAAATGAGAATGTAAATCTCCTTAGCTCATTAGTTGTCCGGCCTCAATCACGTGCAGGGCGTTCTTTTTCTGGCTCCTTTTTCTCTTGTTCTGTGGGAGTGGTGTTGCCAAGATTTTCACACCGAATTTCGGCAGACATGAAGGGATTGGGATTTGAGAATTTGAGCTATCTTAGCACGTGCATATGTAAACTGTGTGTGATAAGCATTACTCGAAGACAACGATCGTGATGGAAAAAAAAGAATTGGGAGGTGATGGATGACGGCCTGCCATACTTAAACGCAGAAATACAGGCAATATGAGGTCACGACATTAGCCTTCAGTAATCAGTTTTGTCTGTTTGATCATGGGGAATATCGTCTTCATAAGTAATCAATTTAGCTTCGTTAATTTCGTCACGTCATGAATTCGACACAGATTGAAAAGACGAAAAAAAAAAGAATATCAACGTTAAAATAGCCTGTTTCTAAACCCATCGCAGCGATATTTTAGGGCAAATCGGACCATTCCTGGAATATTCCTCAGTCTTTGCCAACGACGGAGGGAATCGGAATATAGCCAGAATTCTAAGGAAGCCTGCACATGGCCAGTAACTTGAATGTCCGCTATTTGATAAGTAGGGCATTAGCACTGGCTAAAGTACATGTTTTAAGTGATGTGCCAACGATGTCAAGAGAGTGAGGCTTGATTGCTACGACTTTCATTGACAGCTTTAATTCCTTGTTTCTCTCTCTTCATGCAGAATCCTTTTAACAATTTTAGAAAACAATTTACCAGCTTGTAGATAGTATCTTCCACATTTCAGTGTTTTTCTTTTATACTTAATAAGCAATATTCCAAATTATACGAACGTCCATTGGCCTCCAAGGCCTCCAACCTGTATTAGCCTCCAATAGGAGTGTAAATGAGGGCTGTACTGTACACTGATCTTCCATGGGAGTGGACTATCCAATAGGAAGGTACTATACACTCTTTCTTACTCGGGTGTCTCTCCTTAGGTGTGGGCCGCCGTATTCGCTTGCCTCTTCTGCCTTTCCTGCCTGGTAGCCCTAGGCGGTTGGAAGACAATCTCAACTAGGCGTAGAAAGTACGCGAGCTGCCTTGGAAGTGCCTACGACCACGGCTGGGACCTGTTTGGCCTGCTCTTCGCTGAAAGTACGCCATCTGACATACTCTGCGGCCACACTGCACTGCTTTATTCCACAGTCCAAACGGACTCGTAATACCCACGTAAAGATAAAGTGAGAAACCTAAGCTATATGGCGATGCATGGATAAGAAGTATGATAAACGCAATGTTTGGTATAAAAAAGAGTCAGGAAAGAAGAAATCTGTCAAGGGCGATCACTTCTTCCCCTGTAATGGGGTGGCATCAGCTCCACGCATTAAAGCATAAGCCTCTTTCTTCCTTTCAGGCTCTCCAAGACGATATGTCCATGCATCGCAGAGACTACTTATGGTCGCGTGGCTGTTGACTGTCGTCGTGCTGGCCAACTCTTTCGGAAGTCTTCTAAAATCTAAACAAGCTGTGTCGACCTTCAAGCCAGAAGTCGACAGCGTTGACGACCTTGCTGCAAGACCCTATCTTACGCCCATCATACCAACGGGAAGTTACTACCAGACATTTCCGCGGGTAATGTCACGGAGCGTTTATTTCTTGTTTCACTATACAAAATGAACGCGACCTCTCTGAGCCGAGAAACATATGTTCATCTGGCTAAATAATAAGAAATGATTTAACGCTGCTTGAAGGGCCGTGAGTGCGTTTCAGAATCGCCTTATTTCTTTCGTGTAGAATTTCGCAGTCTTATTATGCGTCGCAACTCGCACAAGGATAGAGAGCAAGGACAGAGCGCCCATTGTACGTCTCTCTTCGTCTTCTGCGTCCCTGTGCTAGTTGCGCTACATAGATACGTAAAAAGACTTTACAAAACTGTTCAGGCGAAGCTTGTTGTGCGTTACATATTTTGGTGGCAGCAGCGGCGTCGTATGCAAAAACCTGGCTCCGCCGAGTGTACAGAAATGCAGAAATAAGAAGTGCTGCAGCGTTCGCACAATAACAAGATGCGTAACATTACTCGCTGCCTGTAGCGAAAGCATGAATAGCAATCTGGCGAGTTCGCCAACGTTTGTAGCTTCAAAACAACGGCAATCGCCGGAATTCTGGAAGAAAGCTATGCCTTAATTCAGGTTTGGTCTTGTGCGTCGTTTCCTTTCGCTGTGCATTTGCCCAGAGAAAAGTTGGGCAGTGTTGTTCTTTGCCACGTACTTCATTACGTTCTCCTGTTGCGCCCATGCCGATGTGCGCTGATACCATGATTCCGTAATCTGACATAAAAAAAAAAACACTTCTAAATGCAAATAATAAAGTTTATTCCTAATAAAGTTTATTCCTCCTCTTAAATGCAAACGATGCGAAATGCAAGAAATGCAAATGCACTTAACTCTTAATTCACTTCTAAATGCAAACAATGCCAACACTAACTCTTAAGTGTTGCAGACGGGCTCATGACACCGGTTTTGTTTCATTGCGGACAAGTAGTGTGCGTAGATTATGGGACCGCCATCATATTTGTAAAGTGTTAATCGACTGCGCGGCACTAAAACAGATCCCCGCGTGGCAAACCTCTCGAGATAACAACGCTTCGAGCCAGAGAGCCGGCGTGCTTCACATACATGAGTCTGCGCAAAACACCCAGTACTATCGATTGTCGCACTACTGCTCTAAATCATCCTATTCAGACTGCATCGCATACACGACTTTACGTAAGACATATGGGCGCCACCGCCTTAGGCTGTTAAACGGATCTTTTCCTATTTTTCTATATCGTGACGTGAATTGATAAGGTCAGAAAACGCCGAATGCACCAACCCAGCCGTTTTTATGTGTATACGTCCACTGTAGTACTGTTCGTTTAGTTGTTAAAGATACAAAACGGCAAGGTTAACGGCCCAATATGGCGGCACCGAAACCTATCCGTAAAACAGTGTAAGCTCCTCTGGAAGTACGCCGTGGTGTGAAGCGGGTATAGAAGTTGAGCAGGCTGGGTTCATGGTACAAATATGACGCAGCTCCCCAGACTAAATTATATGAGAAGGTAAGGAAAGAATGTAGGTTGCCAACGCTGGTTAAGGTGAAGAAAGTACTCATTTTGGACGGTGAATTTCACCCGCAGTAGTTAGCAAAACCTTTTAATTTTTATTGCGGTGGTTATTTTATGTATACTGCAGGTGCAGTCTCGCCGCCGCCGTCGGCATCACAGTGAGTTTTCGTATGAAGTCGAAATCGATAGTATCGCCGCGCACGCCATGTTCCATGCGCGAGTGAAAGCGAACGAAGACAGCTGACGATTGCGGCTCCAGCAGAGAGGAAACGCGCAGGCCATCTTCCATCGCTCGACCAACCCGGGGTGTGGGGTGGGGAGGTGCTGCGTCGCTCCGGCAGCAACTGCATATTTTGATCGAACTGGCATGGTCGCTAGAGCCTTATCTTTGCAGGGACGGCTCGTACTTTAGTGCATGCTGCGCACTCACCAAGTGTTTGCGTTGAATCCATAGACATTTGGTCGGTACATTCAATGAAGCCATAGCGCTGAAAACACATGGACCAAGGAAGAGGACAGGACGTGTGCTGTCCTGTCCACGTCCTGTCCTGTTCCTTGGTCCCTATCTTGTCAGCGTCATGGCTTCATTGAAGCACGAATGTCGCTGGGATATCTGCAGCGGCCGCGTTCCCTTACTCGAACATTCAGAGTTGCGCCAGAACGGATGCCAAGGAAGTTAGCTGCTAGCCTTACTTCGCATATCGTTGCGATTTGCTGCTATCGCATTCATTGCTGCACCCCTGCGGCGAAGGTGTGACTTTTTTCTTCATGCTTCTTGATCGACGCCCACTACTTAAGTGGGAAACGAAACATTTTTAGTCATGTTTAATGAACGGCTATTTAAAAATTAATGCTCGTAGCCGAAGAAGCGGACGATGGCGTTCCCTCGCCACACGTCATCTAAATTTCTTTTACTTTGTTTGCAGCACAGCCGTTCGCAGGCGGTGAAACAGGTGTGGGAGAGGTCAAGAAGTCGACGAGCAATGACTCCACCTACAGAGCTCTTCTCGGATGCCACGTTCACACGGGTGGCTGCCCGCCGCGCTGTGGTGCTCTCCGACCACGGTTCGACACTTTTCCAGATGACCAGCTTCTGTGAACGCCAAAACGTTCGAACCTTCGTCGTGGCCAGCCAGCCACTCGAGAGTTCTCCATTTGGCTACGTCTTCTCTCGAAGCATTGATGAGCGCTTCTTTCGGAAGCTCTTCAGCAAGTAAGTCCCTAATCAGCTCGGTCAGTAATGTTAAAGGGGGTCTGGAGTACTTTTCGAATATGGTGAGAAAACACTGCCGATCGCTAGTCGAGGCATCTGTGAATACGTGAGCCCAATTGTAAAGCGCTGTGCGCGATTGTTCAGCACTGCAGCTTATTAATTGGACAGCTCTGCAGCTTACTTTGGTTTAAGCAGCCGTAGTAGCCGTACATGGCGTTAACGCGCAAGTTCTGTGAATGGGCCCTGCGGGACATTGGCAGCGCTGCACGTGCATAAAATGCTTCATGAGATCCGTGCGAGGCGCGAGCACAGTCGGATACGCCGCCAATCGGATAATAATCATGAACGCAGCCTACATTTGCTCGCCATAAGAAACAAAGAGTACGAGAAACGGGGGCTTTGATTCGATTTTCGAGAACACCAGTTTCCGGACTTCCTTTTAGAGCGCAGCTCTAAAGCGCTCGTTCCTCCTTTGAGCGATGACATGCCTCGTCCGTCGTAACCAAGAGAACAAACACAACGAAACATGAAAGGGAATGCGGAGCGCGGAGTGCATTGCGAAAGGTTGAGGAGGTGCCAGCCTCTCCTACGAGATGGCGCCAGATTAGCGCGCCTCGTCTGTGGAGTGAGTCGCGTCCCCGCTATTACACCCACGCGCTGGCTCTCGTGATCGGTCAGCTAGGCACTCGCGCCACGCTTTACTTCATTTAAAAATAATTGTTGGAGTTTAGCGTCCCAAAACCACGGTATGATTGCTGAGAGACGCTTTGCTTCATTTCCATTGCGCCGCATGAGGAAGAAAGTCCGCGCCAGCCAATATATCGCGAAATGAAAACACGTAGAGTGCGACGCTCAACTTCCGATTGGATATTGTCGTTATTGTCGGTGAAATTTTTCTTTCATTAACGGCATCTGAATTGCGCAGCACCCTCTCCAACTAAAGTGGCTCAACAAGACATCTCATAAGCTTTTCTTCCTACATGTTCATGTCACATGCTAGCCTATAAGTACCGCGGGACGATACACTTACCGCATCTGGCACCGCAACTCGGCATTTTTGCAGGTTTCGTCGCATGCTGGAGACGGGTCTGATGACCAAGTGGCTGGCAGATAGCAAAGGAAACTGGCAGCGCTGCATTCAAGCGCGGAATATTGCTGTGGGCAGCATTAGCTTGGATGACACTATGCCATTTTTCCTCCTCTGGGGCATCACGTGCGCCATGGCTTTCTGCGCTTTGCTTGGCGAGCTTATATGCTCGAGAGTGCTGCAAGGTGACCATGCCATGAGAGGGTGATCAAGTCCAAGATGGTGCTCTACTTTAGAAACACAATGAAGCTTTAACATTCATTCAAACCGCCATGGACACTTCATGTCTTTTAACGTGCATTTATCTAGACGCACATTACGACTACACTTGTGCAGGTGAAAATAGCTTCGTTTCACGAATAATTCACAAATAGACATGTGTGACGAATGCAATTTGTGGTTATTAAAACACATCCTAAAAGGTGTTTACACCTAGCCTGTGTATTGCATGTGGCTAATGTTCTACTAAAACAGGTACACTACGTAACATGTATCGCAGTCGGAACTGACTTGAGGTACGTATAAGAATTGGCTAGCTGTTTGGCGGCAGTCAACTTAGGTTTCGTAACAGGGAATGGTCTACAACGTGGTTTGTTGCAGCGGCTGCAATGAGTCGGGTTATAGGTGGCGATTCTCGAAGCCGTAAGCTGTCAAGTATGTTTTTTGGACCCCTGTACACTACATGAGGTGGCTCCCGAAAAAAGGTCTTTGACCTGTTGCTTCGGGTAAAAATGCTGTATTGTTTGCGAAGTATGCCTAAATCCTTGGGGATGGAAGCGGACTGTGTGTCAAACTAGCAGACTGCGGGCTGCAGGACTTGTCGCTGTCTTTTAAACTGTCAATCCTGTCTTTTCGTGCAGCACGGTCTGTCACCTTATTGAATATTCTTTGTGGATATTTTTGGTTGAGAAGTTTCTTTGTGAGTTGCTGACAAGAAATAAAATTTTCTAATGGACAGTGTAGGCCTAAAGCGCTGTGCCTGCCTGAATGGAATCCCGGTCTTGCAGCGACGCATATTGCAGCTTTCTAAGAGAAGGAATTGGTGATCGAAACGGCTTTATGTACAATTCAGAAATGACACGTCCATTGGAAGTGATAAGAGGGACGTCGAGGAAGTCAGCAGACGAAGGTAATCAGTGATTGGAGCATTTGATATCCAGGTGTGCTAGTTTGAATGTGTAATGAAAGGTATAAAAATAGGCGTGAACGAAGTTAGACACATGACATACACGTGATGTAGCAGAATGAGTGAATTTGTGGAAGAGAAATCAAACTGCACGAAAAAAGTCACAGTTTCGCCTCAAGGGCGAAGCAATGAATTCGATAGCAAAAAATTGGAATGTCACAGGCAGAACGGCAAGAAGCTAGAAACTTGCTGCGTGCTGCTGAAGCGCAAAGGACGCAAGAAAAGAAAACACACAAGGCGAGCGCGAACTATCAACTGTCACAGCTTCACACTGGCAGTGTGCTGCTCAAACACAAAGAAGGAAGCGCGAAAAGAACGCACAGGTATGCATAGGACGAGCGCGAACTGTCCCAGTTGTTACTTCAACTACCCCTCAATTGGCTCTTCTAGCTAGCAGATCACTCTTTTCGCAAACGCGGCCGCTGCAGCGAGCAATGTGTCCTACGTGTGGACTACAGCTTCAACACAAACTTTGCGGTGAAAGCACAAGACATACAAAACTCCTGCTCAAGAGATAATCGGGCGACCACGGTCGACCACGCCCTGTATGTCAAAATACAAGTCGAAGGCGCACATCCCAAGTACGGCGAAGCACTGGATAGTTTTAGAATTGAGGACCCAAGAAATTTGCAAGCCGCCAGGACGCATGCGCTGAACGCAAGCCACTCTCGGACTCCTGCGCTCGCGTTGTCCCAAGACCCTGCAGCGCCTTATTTTGGGCGGCAAATGAAGCCGCAGAGCGCACGACCTCAAGAGAAGAAAATAAAGACGGCCCTTGGCAGTGGCACGTGAAGCTACGGCTCTCATTCTCTGCGGGCGTCGATTCTGGTCACTAAGATAAATCTTCATTTGGCTTTAGTTGGTACATATTCCGGAGGCTAAAATTACAGCGCTAAGGCACTTCTTTGTCCTTCTTACTTCTTCTTTACTTCTTTGTCCCTGCACCCATCTGAATATAATTTCATGCCTTCGCATATCTAATACACTATCATCCTTGTTACACGTTTTGGCTTAGAGCTATTGTTTGCGCATGTGCGGTAAGTTTGCCTTGGGCTTATATGTGCAAAGAATAAAGCAGTTGTTAGCCAGCGCTTGTGTCGTACGTTTCTTTTCTTCCTGGGCGTCTTGTACGTTTTCGCTGTAATGTTAGCTTCAGGATTATGGTCGCTGTGTAACATATATGCTGTGATTCTGGTTCAGCCGTCTCGTTTCTTCCCTCCTGTGGCATTTAACACATTTAATAGCAACAAGTTCATTTGAGCGAAATGCCGTTCTTGATTTATTAGCTATCGCAAAGTAGCAGCAATCTGCTAAACAATGATATAGAGCAGTCGCCAGCAGCTTCGAAGAAAGTGAGAAAGGGGTATGAGGGTAGGGCACTTGAGGAAGAGACAACTTCCTTTTGTAAACTGCACGTGCCGCGCACGACTACTAAACCTGTCTGAGCTTTTCACACCAGTGTTTGCTATTCGTAGAGTGTGTTTATTTCACCGAGCTCGTGAAGTGGATAAGAGCTCCTTTAAGGGTGTTCCATTACACCTGTTGAGGCAAGCGCCTGTGGTGTAGTGGGCGCGGCCGGTACATCAAACGCGCCCTGAAGCAGTGGTGAGAGCATCGGGCTTCGATGCTTGAGATTACAATTGAAATTGAGGCGTGCACAGGGTTCCTCATTAGGAGAGGTGGAGGGTGGGGACTTTACCGCAGTCGAGTTCGAAAGAAAAAAGCTTTGCAGTCGATGCAATAATGAAATTGAAGCGATGACGTGTTTCCCACAAAGGCCTGCCTTTGGTTTCCGGCTTTGCGGGGGTAAAAATGGCAAGTAAACAGCTCTTCGAATGCAACATCAGTAGTCGTCGGCCGCCATTGTCGTCAAAAACCTGCATGGTCATAACCTTGCACTGCAAGCAATGACGGAACAGGCCCGGCTGAGTAAAGATTTTTGGCAGACTTGGTGCCCCCCTCAGATGATCACTGGGAAGCGGGGGGGGGGGGGGGGTTGTCACCCCCCCTCCTGCCTTCATTGCACGCGCGCCTATGGCCGTGGGAACATAAAAAATTGTACTCTGATGTCATCGTGTGTATGTTTGTGTGACGAAACTTGCGGTTAAAAAAAACTGTTGAAGCCACCGAAGGTATCAGGGGTTGGAATGTGTTGTGTTGACGATAACCACGCCCATGTAGTTCATGGGTCCCTCGTACCGAAAGGGGTCATGCTAGCTTAAATATGATATAAACATTTAATAATGGTTCATTTCTACGTTGTTTAATAATAATAATAATATCTGGGGTTTAACGTCCCAAAACCGCCATATGATTATTAGAGACGCCGTGGTGGAGGGCTCCGGAAATTTCGACCACCTGGGGATCTTCAACGTGCACCTAAATCTAAGTACACTGGCCTCAGACATTTTCGCCTCCATCAAAAATACAGCCGCCGCGGCCGGGATTCGATCCCGCGACCTTCGGGTCAGCAGTCGAGCGCCATAACCACTAGACGACCGTGGCGGAGCTTCTACGTTGTTTCGTTTCACCTGTCCTCGGCACTCGCCAAGCGTCTGCGAAATTGTCTGCCTAAGCGTCTGAGTCTACCGAGCACAGTGTCAGCCGAATTGTACGTAATATCTGTGCCATTTGTTGTTACACTTTCGTCAGTCTAGGACAACAAGTGTGAATGTCACAGCAATCCCTTATGATCGCCTTAGGTTTCTGCTCTCACCACGGTTCCTCAAGAAAGAACAACGGGCTATATATTTAATATTCCGCTAAGTTGGGCTGTTTTTGCAACGCATCGGACAGTAACATTGGTTTCGCGTGGTTTAGAGCTCATGTGCATCTGAGCGGTACCCTGACCTTGAAGACTAGTACAGTGACCTATCTTTTGTAAGCACACGCGTCTGATGTAGCGCGTGCGAGGATGGCGAGGCGCATAAACGTAGTATGTCGTTGATGAAATCTTTGTTTTCCTTCTTATAACGATAAAGCCCGGGTTCACGTCGTACGAGGCTCGCGCAAGGAATGGCGGTTTCAGGCTTATTGCGATAGCCGGTGGTATAGAGCCATAGGTCGGAGCTTATGAAAAATAGTTTCCACCAATGAAGAGCTTTTGTTGACCTGCATTTGAATCTAATTAACATAGTCTTGATTTGAATGTGATTAACATAGACAACATTTCTGCAGGTCAGTTATTGGTGCCGTTCATCTCTACTTTAATCGATTGTAGTGCCAAGCGTGCGTATAGTGAATGCAAATTATTCGGTGGATAGAAATACCAAGACAATAAAAGTTAAAAGACCTCAGATGTGGCGCTCAGATGGCATACATTTGAAAAGGGTAATTTGGAAAACATCTTTTGAAGGAAAGATTACGCGTTCTTTACGTTGTCACCGTGTTTAACTTACTCTAAGGAAATATAAGTGCCCGACCTGAGAAGTCTTATGCAAATGGGCAGCATGGACATCAAAACAAAATTCGCTTGCCATATCTGTATGGCCGTTGGAAGTTGAGTTTCATCCATTTCAACACGGTAAATATTGCGAACTTATTAAAAGTTTTAATGACACATGGCGACGACTTTCTTAAAATAACATTTTAAATAAACTAGACACACGAAGCAACTGTAGCGCGAAAAGCACCTACAACGCAAACATGGCCTTCCGTCGTAGCGCATACATTTACTTTGAACTCAGAAATTTACTGATGCTTTTCGTTTGAAATGTAGCACGCCCTAATCGAAGACGCCATCTGTAAGACAGCATCTGTAAGACGGCATCTGTAAGACGGCATCTGTAGAAGACGGCATCTGTAGAGGGAAGGTCAAGTGTGTTATTGTTGAATATGAAACAATATTTGAGGACGGCTACATTTGAATACGAAAGCTTAACTTTCTTGCAGATTGTAACAGGGCATATCGGCACCTGTATACCGGTCAGCGAACCGTTCCTATGGCAACCGGAGTAATATAATATCTTCGCCGTTACAAAGTGACATCACTTGGTTAGACTCAAAGGCACGTGAAGCTTCTTCAATATACGAGAATTGTCCATAAACTACCCTGAGTTTGAATAAGCGACAACTGGCGGAAAAAAATGTAACTTTTGAAATACCGAAAAGCAGCAAAGAAGTAGGAGGAAACCGGTGTAAAACATGATTACAGAGCAGGCTTAATGAAGAAATTAAGATTAACTGCACAATACTCGTGCTGCATATCAACTGGCTTCGCTGCGCTAGGGCGTACATTGCATAATTGACGAACATAAAAGCTGGAGGCCGTGTCACGTCGTCCTAATGACCCATCATAAACGTGAACCACTTCTAATTTCGGCAAGTTTTTTCTTGAACATGACATTTCGATAAAAGGTCGCGTTAACAAATTTATGGGTTTGTGGGCAAAAAAGCTTCGCATACCAATCTGCGCCATAAATATTAGTCATCCAGCATCGGGAAAAGCACTCTTAGATATTCGCAATCAGACTTTGAGATGGCACCGATGGCATTCCTCCGCAATCGACCACATGTTCACATATGTTTTGAAGTGGCATGGTATAGACATCAGCATCCCACCATTATAGTTCTACATGGAGCGGAGGCTAGTTTAGTTTCCTTCGTTGAGCAACCTCCGGACTCAAGCTGAGGCCTCAATATTCTGGTGTATGTGCACTTCCGTCGGTTGGCCTGAGTTCACCTGCTGGCAGTGAATCCGGCCCAGTACCGTTAGTATCGAAGGGCCCACTTGAGAACTCTCTGAATATTCAGAACAAAGCTTCCCAGACCAACTGATACTCTTCGCAAAAAGTACGCTTCACCCTGAGGCAGGCAGAAACGCGCTCTCTGTCAAACGAATTGATGCTACACAAAATACAAGAGACCCTTGATACATTTCATTGCCGAATGCGCGGTTTTGTGCAGACACTCGCCCATACCTACTGACACTTACCGGAGTCAATGCTGCTCGATGCTACTCTCCTTATCGTAAGGTGCTTGCACGGGAGCCCCATGGACGTGCGCTGGGTTCTCTTTAGGGGGAGGGGCAATTTTCACCGCATACCCCCCCTCCCCTACCCGGTTGGTCTAGTTCGAAATCAAACAAGCTTCACTGATTCATTTTCAAAAATGAAAATGAATCAATGAAGGGGGCTTTTCACAAAGGCCTGCCTTTGGTCGCCGGTTTTTCCGAGTTACAGGTCGGATGTAACCAGTTGTTAAGGCCCATTCACACTTCCGCAGCGAAGAGCGAGCCAAAACACCAGAGCGGCCGGAAAACAGTATTCGCGCACGTCGAAAAGCGTTGACATTTATTCTGCCCCTCCTGCATGCCGCCGCCGCCTTGCCCACTTCTGAATACATTCCATTTTGCTCGTTTCCTGAGCTTTTAATATCGTAATGAATTCAATTTATGAATCCGAAACATGAAAAATGAATAGTTTTCAACTTTTCAAGCAGTTTTTTCAAGAGATACACCAGCAGATACACCGGCAGCGGCAGCGGACGATTCGCCCGGCTGCGCAAAAACGAGATACGTTGGGGCACGCCGACTCGCTGCTGCTGCTTCTTCCGCGAAATCCAGTCTTCTCGCGATCTAAATCCAAGTCTGGCTCTTGAGAACAAGTCCTTGAAGAGGCTGGGAGTTTTGCCGTGCAGCGCGGGTAGTTTGCGATTGCCCCGATGTGAACCACCGCCGACGCCATGGCCGCCATGTTGAACTTGAGGCCGGTTGTTCAGATCACGTGGTTTATAAGCTACAACAGCCGAAGGACGGCTTCCCATGAAGCGGAAAGGCGTTCCGCTATTGCGCGACGGAAAAATTGGTCGGGGACCGATTTTTGCGCATGGGGCTCACCGTGTGGTTTTCTGGTCGCTTAGGTGGCGAAGCGAGCTGATTTCCGATGAGTTATGCCGCTTTTGCCCTCTGTGAGGCCAAGTGTGAATGCACCTTTAAAGTGCAACATCAAGGGTCATCAGCCGCCATTGTCGTCAAAATGTTGCGTCGTCATAACCGTGCGTATTAAACAATGACGGAAGAAAGCCCGACTGAGTGAAGGCATGGGGTAGACCTGGAGCCCGCTTGGATTATTGGAGAGGCCGGCATACTCTGCAGGCCACTCACGCAAATGCTACTAAGTACGGTGCTACTCGTCATGCTGCCAAAGTCAGGCTTGTCTTGATATGAGCAGCCGTCGTAGTACTAATAACATTAATAATATAATTGTTGGGGTTTAAAATACCAAAACCACCATATGGTTATTTATTTATTTATTTATTTATTTATTTATTTATTTATTTATTTATTTATTTATTTATTTATTTATTCAAAATGCCTTACAGGCCCATTGAAGGGCATTGAGTAAGGGGGACATCAGTATATACAAGACAACGATAAAGAGAAATACAGGCAAAAGCAAAAAAAAGGAGAAAAAAAAAGAAACAAAGAATCGAATAAAAGATTACAAACAGCAAGGTGCAACAACGTTATACAATACCAGAGTGCAATGAAATCAGGTTATCATGGAATGTTTCACGATTAGGGATGGATACAACGTGATCAGGAAGACGGCGTATGGGGGACGGCGTAGTGGTGGGCTCCAGGAATTTCGACCGCCTTGGGTTCTTTAACGCGCACCTAAATATAAGTACACGGGCCTCAAGTATTTTAACCTCTATCGAGAATGGGGCCGCGTGGCTGTGGTTCAATCCCGCGACCTTCGGGTCAGCAGTCGAGCACCATACCCACTAGACAACCGTGGCGGGTAAGACACGTCATTAGTGCGCAAGTTTTGCGACTGAGAGCTGCGAGGCATGAACGCCGCTGCACTTACAACAGATTCTCTGTCAGGGCCACGTCAGGTGCAAAAAGAGTCTGTGAGGTGAACGGGCTGTCGCACAATGGTCGTAAGCGCAGCCTACGTTCGCTTGCCTTAAGCGACAAAGTTAGCGAGGAGTGGTCACTTTAATTGATGACCCGAGTTCTCGTACACAAAGTATCCGCTCTTTTTTCTTCGAAATCGGCGCATGGCTTCCACTGCACATTGGCCAACGTAAATGGACTCGCCGGGACATTTTCCACGCTTTTCTTCCTACATGGTCGTGTCGCATGCTAACCTATAGATACAGGGGAACGATACTCTCACGGCATCTGGCACCGCGACTCGACATTTGTGCAGGTTCCGGCGAATCCTGGAGACCGGTCTCATGCCAAAGTGGCTGGCTGATAGCAAGGGGAACTGGCAGCGATGCATCCAGTCGCGGAATATTGCTGTGGACAGCATTAGCCTCGATGACACCGTGCCTTTCTTCCTCCTTTGGGGCATCATGTGCGCCATGGCCTTCTGCGCTTTCCTTTGCGAGCTGATATGCTCGATAAAGCTGCAGGGCCGCTGCGCGAACAGACGTTGATCGAGCCTATGACCCTTTAATTTTCGTGTTAACATACGTGACATATTCACATCAACAGTAATGTACACTTTGAAGTTTCAATTTTAACGTATACGATTTGCAACTTGCAACACTTTGCATTAGCATGAAAACTAGCACGAATAGCCGAGAGGGAGAAAAGCTGCGTCTTACGGTAAAAAAAACAAACAAAAAAACACGTGTCTGTTACCGGCGTCATCAGCGTTCATTATTGAGGCTGCTGCATTGCAGGGATCTGCACGCGGCAGAAGCTACGGAGGGGAAAACTAAACTGTTTTAGACAAGGTTGCCGAAGAAATTTAAATGACCTAAGCCAGTTATAGATGACAATTTTTGCATTTCTAGCTCTAGGTACGTGATCACCACCAAACGTTTTCGCATGCCAGGGTATTAGGCTCAGGGTTATCAAAAGTCAGACATCAGAGAAATGAAAGCACTTGAACGCCTATTTGAAGACGCTGGTATTAGTGATGAGTGTTGACTACATTCCGATATTCGTAAGCTTTGCTTATGATAAATGGTTTAGGATAACTGTTGTTCACTTAACTCAGGAATGTACTTCGTTAAGATATTTAATGAAAACTAGTAGTAGAAAAGAAGCAGCTGTCGCCAGCAGAGGACAGCTCGTTTACTTTATGTTATCTCAGTAGCTTAAAGAACGAAGAAAAGAAGTTTGGAAACCAAAATAAATGAATAGCAAGAGTTCTTTAGTAACTTAAAGTTTAAAAAATAGAAAAATCCAAAGGAGGGTTAGTCCACGAACCTTGTAGATGAACTGCTGAAGCGCCTTTTCGCTTTTGCCCAACATGCTTCATTTGCACTCTCCGGGCGTACAGATGGAAGCCGCATGAAGCGTTAAGCATGAAATTGCTGTACTGAATAAATTTCGAAAATAAAGCATCTGCATGGATTTGCGCTGTCGTGCCTTTATACTTGAGTTTTCACAGCCTCACTCCTTTATCGCATTGACGTCGCCCCTTTGTTAGATAACGATCGCTCAGTACGAACGCGCAAGGCGTATTCCTATTAAAATTATTCAGTTGAATAAGTGTTTCTAGATATACGGGGCGTTTTTTACAGGAGTGCTGTCTTTGGTTTTTGGTTGCTATGAAAAAAAAATTGAATGAGTTGTTGCCATTTCATGGCGACGGCTACCCCTTTTCACTTGTTTGTTAGAAAAAAGAAAAAAAATCAGAAAAATGATATATTATTGCGGTCGGTGAATTCAGCAGTTCTCGTTTTAACACAGCCCGTCAACTCATGGTACAAACGAGCATGATGCACAAAAGCAATGTAGTTAAGTCAGTATTGACCACAGATGGCATTTTCAGAGAAGCGCTGAAGGGCTTTCATCGCTTTATGGTGAACTTTGGGTGGCCATGGGCCTAGTATTTTGGCTATGGAAAATGCTCGTTCTGAGTCCAGTTAACGGACTCCCGTTCAAGTGGCTGTCTATGTGTGTTGCACTTGGCACAGTCGTACAACAGCTGATAAACATCCTTGTCAACATGCCCGCAGCAACATGCGTGCTGTAGATTGCGCACGCTGAATTCTGGATAAAAATGCTTTGTGTATGCTCCATTGCGGTTTTGTACTGCCTTCGTACCTTGTGTCGCTAAGTAAACTAGACCCATTCTGAGACTGCAAGCAAAAGGGGTGGGTCGTTGTCTATTCTTCGAGTAAAGTCATTATATGCGATATCACAAGTGTTTTGCAGTGGTGTGCAGCACGAGCTCGCTTGTGTGGACCAATCACGATAACAATAGTAGACTACTGTAGCAATTATTTTTTCTTTCGCTAGTTGAACAGTGCAATTTTCATCTAGGCAATGACCTCTTCAGCCTGAAATACACCTCAAGCGGCGCACAAGTGATACTTGTCACAGGTGAACCTGAAATGAGCGAGATTAATACAAACACGTCGTATATTGTTCGAAAATGAAAGGCTCGAGTGTCACTGATCATGAAAGCCTTACAATGATTATGACGGTGCTTACTAAAGACATCAAAATCTTCCGAACGCGTAGCAGAAAAGAATGTCTCAGAAATTTGTATGTGCGTATACTGTGTTGACACAGTGTACGCAAGTCAGTTAGTGCTTTGTAGTGCAGCTAGAATTAAACACATTCACGGAATATGATATAATGCAAAATACAATTTATTTATTTCGTAAAAAACAGATGCAATATGGCATGTATGAAGAATCATGCTTATGCAGAAGCGTTGGAATTCGGCCCAATTTTATAAATGTCGCCGGCATTTGCTGCTTGCACACTGACACACTAGGACTTCAGCAGTCGCTCATGTGCGTAGGCGGCCTAACGGAAGAAGGCGCCTTGATCCCCGCTTTGAGCGAACTGATCTGCGTGGCGACACTGATTTTGTTTTCTCGCATGGTTCACGGTGCCGCGGACCAGATGTGGTGCTCTGAAAAGGTGATGGGTCTTTCGCGGTTGAGTTGCTGGATCGTGCTTCATTAACCAGCCCGTTAGATTTGCTTAGGTCTGCCGACTCCGTGCTGGCCGGATAGCTATTGGTGTCGGGAGTTAAAGAACTCTTTGGCGTCACGCTTGAGCTGTTTGTGCTTGTGGCGTCGGCTGCTACTTTCGAACTGTTGACAGCCGCAAAGCTATCAAGCGTTGTAGTAGAGTTCTTAATGACCAACGACGAATTGGTTGGACACGGTTTTTTCTTATTTTTTGCAGGACTTGACTCGTTACTGGAAGTTCTGTCCGTTTCTGTGGAATCGGAAGTGGTAATAAAACTGCTGAGTGTTGAAGAAATGCCGTTCGTACTGTTTGAGTTGTTCTCCCGCGCTGTTGTGTGCGTGTAATTAAACTTTTTGGCCGACGATGTATTGTGCGTTGCCACATGTGACCCGTTTGCTTGCGCCGAACTCGATACAGTGGTAAAGAAGTGCGGCAAAAATAATTTGGGTGCACTGGTTGAGCTGCTTACTTCTCTGGTGCTGGATTGGTTCCTGTCTATTGGATAACTGTACGTCACGTCACTTGAGTTGCTTTCAGCTCGCACGAAGCTGTTGGAAACGTTCGAGTTGTAATCCACTGGAGAATCCGTGCGCGCAATTGTCACATTCTTGCATGGTGGCGGGGTTACGGATTCAGTCGTAGGAGCGTTTTCTTTTTCTGCAGTCCGGGTTGAGTCAATAAACATTTCTTCTACTGTAGCATCGCGGAGCGCAACATTCGAGCCGTTCGAGATTTGCGCAGGACCAGACGCAGTAGTCCAAATATTGAAATAACTGCTCGAGCGCTTTCCTGTTGATGTAGTGCTTAGAGCGCGTGACTGTGTGTTCGCTTCAGCATTAGTGGCAAGATTTGAAGTGGAGTTCTCCTCACGAGGAATGCTTGGTGCGCTAGTAGAGTTCTTGCACCCTGGTGTCGGTTTCGTCACAGAATTATATTTTCCCGAAGACCGGTTAGTGTCACTCGAGTTTTCGGTGGTGGCATAAAGTTGCCGTGTAACGCCCGAGTCATTTCTGTATTGCACTGGACTAGACTCAACACCTGTAACATTGAGCTTGTGCGTCGAGTTGTTGTGTGCATCAGCAGTATTCAGGTCACTTTGCTGGCTCTTTGGTGTAGAACCACTCGCATAACCCGACGTATCCACGGAAGGAAAAGTGTTCAACCTTATGGTTGACTTGCGGTCTACTTCCGCAATATTGGCTTCAGAAGATGAGCTGCTGTCCATAGGAGATATGCTGGATGCACTAGTCGTGTTCCTGCATGGTAGCTTCGTCATTAGTTCATTTGCAGAAGAGTTGTCACTCGCCACATTACTGGATTTAGCGCCCGTTGAGACATTATGTACCGCACTAAAGATATAGTCTTGTACTGTGGCAGCGGCTGCAGCAGTTTCACTGTGACCTGTTGGAGAAATGGTTGGTGTAGCGGTTGAGTGTTCGCCTGGTGAAGTTACGCTAAGTTTCGCCGACACCACATCGTGTCTTGCCACAGCTTCTCTAGCATCGCTTGAGTTCTCAACCGCCAGATGACTTGTCGGTGCCACCGTCGAGCGTTTCTCGCTATGTGTGGAATTACATGGCGTACTAGAAATGTTGGATCTAGATGAGACGCCATATTCAGCGCTAGAGTTCTCTCCTTTTATAACATTTGAACTTTCAGTAGGCGAGGTTGCACCAGTTGAAACCCCAGTGGAAAGATTCATCGTCGCAACACTCGAGGTGTTGTCTGGTTTTACAGAAACGTACACAGCGGTAGAACTATTCTCCATCGAAGGTTGACTAGGTGTACCTGCCCTATTCACAACAGCATGTGTAGTAAGGGCCCTTGTATGAGACGACTTTTCAGATGTCGCACGGCTGTTATTCGCTTTTTGAGAAATGCACGGGGCCGTGCTTGAGCTGTTGCCAGTTTGTGTGAAATTACGCATCTGCAACGAAACGCTGCTCGCAGCAGAAGTGCTCGGCAAAAATAGGGAGTTATTGGCAGCTGTAGATATATTTTGATTCTGTCGGATCGCATCTGAGGTAATCCCAACAGAAGAGTTCAGGTTTATCGAATCGCTGCTAGGCGCAAAACTAGAGCTGCTGACAACTTGCGGGGAAGTGGATGGAGATGTCGAGTTGTGCTCTAACGAGGAAATGGTGACCATACTGGTTGGATTCGGGATAGTTGATGCTTTCGGCAGCTGCGTTGCTGTCTTTTCCGACTTTCCTGAGCAGTTGCCTGTTTTCACGCTACTAAATGAACCAGTGGAACTAGGCTCGATTGAAGAATTATCTGCAAGTGTGGTCACACTATCCTGTGGTACAATGCTGGGCTCTGAGCGTGGTGTATCCTGAGCTGTCGAATAGCTGATTGCATCACTTGAATTGGTGTCCGTCGCCCAACTTTGAACAATTGAGCTGTCAGATTGCGTAGTGTCGGAAATTGAAGTAAACAAATCCGTTGCCGAAATGTTGGGGTTGGCCGTTGACTGCTTAGCTACAGCATTGGTCGGGTACGTAGTATGCGAAGAAATCACGCTTCCGTCTGCCGAAATATTAGATCCTACGTTGAAACTATTCATTTTTGTCGTAGCGTCTGCAAGAATGGAATCGCCAGAGCTCAAATTTCTACAAGGCTGAGTATATGATATCCCTGAATTTGTAGTGGCATGTTCAGTAATGTTTTCAATGTTCGCCGCAGTTGCGCTCTGGCTCGTTTTCTCAGTAGAAGACGCGGTAGTCATGCGAACGGTAGTTGCTATTGTGGTAGTATCATTATTTTCTAGGCCTCTCACATAAACTGACGTGTTTGTTGCAGTGGGTTTAGATGCTGACATGTTTACCACCTTACTGGAGCTCTCGGTTGGATTGGAATCAGTGGTCGAGAAACTTTCATCACTTTCGCTGGTAATTGATGGGGTCTCGAAACTATCCACGCTGGCATTATTACTGCCTTGAGCCTTTGTAATGCCTAAGATTTCAGAGGAGGTATGTTCGGTCCTCGTGATCTTGCTAGCCGCATCAGTGGAACTCCTTGTTTCAGTGCTACTCCTCACCGTGCTTGAGTGGTCATTTGTTATTTCTGTAAGTGAGGATGCGTCAGTGCTTGTGGGAGAGGATATGAGGGTTGTAGCAGTTGGTTGACTGTCCATTGATTTATTTGTTGTTTCTGGCGCGCTAGATTTAATTGCCAATGTCGTGTTTGCAATGTCTGTAGCCCTACCGACATCGTGAGAGTCTTCAGTGGGAGAACTATGACTCTCTCCAGCACCATTGGTAATTGATGCTTTAGAAGAACTGTTACCACCTGGGAAAGATCTAGGTTTAGCAGGTGTTATCGCTAAAACGTCGATAGTAGGCTGCTCTCTGCCTGAAGTCGTACTCGTTGAATCAGTTGAAGTTTTCTTTTGAGAAACGCTTTCCGTTAGACTTGTGGCGCCATCCTCGTGAGTTGGTACAGATGCAGCTGTCGTATTTTCAGCAGATGATGCAGATGTATTCACCTTTTTCCGAAGCACCTCATCAGTTGTATTTTTTTGAAAGGTGTTTTTAGTTACCACCGTGGATGACGTAATACTGGATCTCTCAGCATGCGTAGAAACTTTAAACGACGACCTTGTACTTTCTTCTGTGGAGAACTTCACAGATAGTGTGGAAGTAACCTCTGTGGTCAGATTATCGACGTTATGATCGTTTGCTTTCCTTATTGTTGTCGAAGAAGTATTATAAGTCCCCGTAGCTATGGTCACCGGATCAGTGGGAACTGCTTCTGTGGAATTAATTATCACAGCACCTGTGCTACTATTTGCTAGTTCTGCAGCAGATGAAGCTGTAATGCTGGAAGGAGACAGAGTTTCAGTGGTTCGATGGCGTGTGGTATTATTTCTTTGTTCAGATACAGTTTCCCTTGTTGCTGATGTTGATGCTGTGTTATTGCTGTTCCATATACGAGAATGGACAGACGTCACTCTTGAACCTTCTTCTACAGACGTGTTCAAAAAGTGTACAGTGGAGCTTTCTCCACTATGCTGTTTACTTGTTTTATCGGCTGGACCAGTAGGGGGATGAACTATGTCCCCAGCTGTGCTGATCCTCTCAATGGAAGTTAGTGCCTTCGGATTGCTTGTCACAACGATTGTGGTGCCGTTGTCGTGTTGTGTAATAGACGCCGCAGACGTGCTAGTTGAAGATGGGCTATTGGTGCTCGCATTGTGCGTGGCTTTCATGGTTGATGCTGTTGTTGTTTTGACTTCAGAATAGTTCGATACCTTACTTGTCGTCTCGGATATATGCGAATCACCGGGCGGTATCGCTGTACTTGTTTTGTTTGATGACTTCGTCGTTTCTCTGACAGAACCATTTATGGTCGCGTTGTTGTTTTGATGTGCATTTGACTCGTCTGCAGCTGCCGTAGATGGATGACCGAGCCCGGTAACAATGCTTGCCTCATAAGGTGTATATGTAGAAGTTTGTATGAGCACAGTTTGGCTGCTGTTCACAGGTGCGGTATCGGACGCCGAAGTTACTATCGCTGTTGATGTTCTCATACCCGAATTTTCTTGACCCGATTGATGAGCTTTTGTTGGGGCACTAACGGTCTTCTCTGTTGACGAGCTTGATATTTCAGTTCTGTTATTGTATATCTTAAAATGGCGAGACGGTATTCTTTCAATTTCTGTGGTAGATATCTCACTATGGTGGGTAACAGTACCCTCTATTCTACCATCTCGGCTGGCTTCATTATTCGATTGGACTGTAATTGTGGTAGAGGATTGTTTTTTGACGGTATCTGTGCTCACCACATAAGTTGATGTCGTTGCAGCAGAACTATTCGTGAAATCACTTTCGCTTGTGTTTCTTAGTGTTGTAACAGATGTCCTTGATGCAGTAGTCGAAGGTGTGGGTTCTGTGTCTTCCAGTCCTGTGGCAATAGTTGTTATTTCGGCAGTTTCTGCTTTCCCTGTAGAAGTGCGCGATGCGGTACTTGAGTCTTCGGATATCTGGGGATCTACGCTCGTCATTCTTGTGCTTTCTTCGGTCGATCTAGTAACCGATATTGTCGCCAAACTCGACGTGGTAGCGTTATTATCGTGATTAACGTTTACATTGCGTGTTGCAGTAGTAGCGGAATGATCACTACCAGAGGCAATGCTATTCTCAGCATTTCGAGATGTAGCAGAAGTGCTCACCAACACACTCCTGTTATTGTTCGTTTGTTCAGTTTCAGATGCTGAGATTAAGTTTGTGGAAGTTGTTATATGCTCTTGTGTTATATTAGTTCTCTGTTGAGTTACAGTTTCCGCTGTAGGCGAATTCGAAACAATGCCTTCCGATGTGTGAGAGTCAAGAGAAGCCAGTTTGGTGCTCGCTTCGGTTGATTTGCTGAACGAACGTGTGGTTGAACTTTGCATGTCGCCGTTATTGCTGTCGTTTAGTTTAGATTTCACCGTTGCTGTTGTAGAAATACGATCTATTCTAGTAGCTATGTTTTCAGTAGAAGTTGCTGGATGAGAACTGGCAGCCACAACAGTTCTTGAGGTGGTCGACATTTCTGAAACGGGCGCCGCTGTTGTGCTCGTCAATGGTGTCGTCGCATTCGTGTGTGCCTTGTGTGTGGTTTTAACCGTTTCCACAGGTTTGGCTTCAGTCGTTTCCGAACTTGATACATTCATTTCACTCTCAGGTGTGCCAGAATCGATAGTCGTCGCCCTTGTAGTTTTTTCTGTTGACGTGCTAAAAAACTTTACAGTTGCGCCTTCTCTGGAACCGTAATTGCTGTCATGTTCATTTGTACTTGATTTATTCGTAGAGGGATGGTGTTTCCCAGTAGCTCTGCTGAACCCGTCATTGGAAGTTGGCAACTTCGATGTGTTTGTCACTGCCTTTGTGGTGTTGCTGTCATATTTTGTAACAAATGCCGCACTTGTGCTTGTTGCAGATGTCGTACTGGTACTTGCATTCTGTTCGTGTGTGGTCGTTATTCGCGTTGCTGTTTTCTCCGTCGAGTAGTCGGATACTTTACTCGTGATCTCAGATATGTGCGACACGCCGGGCGGTGTTTCCGTACTTTCTCCGTTTGAAGCCTTAGTCGTGCGTATTACTGAATTCTTTGGGGTCCTGCTCATGTTTTTATGTCTATTTGACTCGTATGCAGCTTCCGTTGATGGATGATTGAGCCCAGTAGTAATGCTTGCTTCACGAAGTATGGACGTATGTATGAGCCCCGCACGGCTGCTGTTCGCTGATGCCGAATCGGATGTCAAGGTTACTCTCGATGGGGGTGTTGTCATATCCGAATTTTTTATTTCCGATTCATGAGCGTTTGTTGAAACAGTAACGGTCTTCTCTGTTGAAGAGCTTGATATTTCACTTGTGTCATTAAGTGCTATTCTTGCAATGCCTGTGGTAGATGTCTTAGTAGACCGGGTGACAAAACCCCCTATTGCAACGTTTTCGCTGCCTTCATTATTCGATTGGTCTGTTGCTGTGGTAGAGGCATGTTTTGTGATGGTATCCGTGTTCACGACATGTTTTGATGTTACAGTAGAAGTACTCGTGAACACACTTTCGCTGGTGTTTTTTAGTGTTGGAACAGCTGTCTTTGACATTATTGTGGCGCCTGTGTTTCCCAGTCCTGTGGCGCTGTTTGTTGTTTCGGCAGTTTCTACTTTCGCTGTTGAAGTGCTCGGTACTGTAGTACTTGAGTTTTCATATATCTGAGAATCGCCACGCCGAATTCTTGAGCTTTCTTCTGTCGATATAGCAACAGATGTAGCCCTACTTAATGTGGCATCGTTATTGTTGTGATGAGTGTTTGCATTACGTGTCCCTGTGGAAGAGAAATGATTATTCCCTGGGTCAATGCTGCCCTCAATATTTGAAGATGCTGCAGACGTGCTCACGAACGCACTCTTGTTAAGTGTGGTTAGTTCATTGTCAGATGCAGTGGTTAATTTTGTGGAAGTTGTAATATTCGTTATTGGCTCGTGTTGAGTTACAGTTTCCACTGTTGGCAAATTGGAAGCAATGCTTGAACCTTGCGATATTTGAGAGTCAAGAGATGCAGGCTTTGTGCTCCCTTCGGGTGGAGCGCTGAACAATCGTGTGGCTGCACTTTGTGTGCCACTATTATTGCTGTCACGTCCATTTGATTTATATATTGCTGTTGTAGATATGCCATCCATTCCAATATCTTGGTTATCAGTGGAAGTTGCTTCGTGAGAACTGGCAGTCGACACGCTTTTCGAGGTGTTCGATATTTCTGAAACGGATGCCGGTGATACGCTCGCCGAAGGTGACGTCGCATGCGTGCTTGCCGTGTTTGTGGTATTAAGTTTTGCTGAAGATACAGTTTGCATCGTCACGGGACGTGATTCATTCTTTTCGCTCTCCTGTATTCGAGATTCGAGAGATCTTGTTCTACTGCTTTGTTCTGTCGATGTGCTCAGAAACCTGACATTCGAGCCCGCTCTGGTACTGTAATTACTGTCCCGTTCATTTGATTTATCTGATGTATTCGTAGAGGGATGGCGTATCGCAGTAGCTGTGCTGATGAACATATCAGTGGAAGTTTGTTCCTTCGTTGTGGTTATCGCCGACTTTGTGGTGCTGCTGGCTTGTTGTGTAACAGATGCCACTGATGCGCTAGTTGATGTTGTCACATTGGTACTTGTATTCTTCGCGGCTTTTGTGGTTGTTGTGTCCGTTGCTGTTGCTGTTTTCTCTGTCGAATAGTTTGATAGGTTACTTGTGATCTCGGATTCATGCGAAATGCCGGGCGATATTTCCGTACTTTCTTCGTTTGACGCCTGATTCTTGCGTGTCCCTGAGCTCTTTGTGGTCCCGTTTACGTTTGCATGTTTATTCGCCTTATCTGCAGCTGCCGTAGATCGATTACCGAGCCCAGTAGAAACGCCTGCCTCATAAGTTGTAGATGCAGAAGTTTGTGTGAGCGCGGTTTGGCTGCTGTGAGCTGACGCGGTATCGGACGTCGAAGTTACTCTCGCTGGTGATGTTCCCACATACGAATTTTCTTCACCCGACTGATCAAATTTTGTAGAAACAGTTACGGTCTTCTCGGTTGAAGCGCTTGATATTTTACCGGTGTTATTAGATGCGTGAAAACTACCAGATGGTATTTTTGCACTCTTTGTGGTAAATGTCTTAGTTGAGTGGGTTCCATTACTCTCTGTTGTAATATTCTGGCTGCCTTGATTATTAGATTGGTCTATAGTTGTGGTAGAGGTGCGTTTTATGACGGTATCTGTGTTTACGTCATGGGTTGATGCTGCTGTAGAAGTGCTCGTGTACGCACGTTCGCTTGTGTTTTTTAGCGATGTAACAGATGTATTCGAAACAATAGTCGAATATGTGGTGTCTGTTTGTTTCAGTCCCGTTCTGTTAGTTGCGGGTTTGGTCGTTTCTACTTTTTCTTCTGAAGAGCTCGATACTGAACTTGAGTTTTCGTATATCTGAGAATCTCCACGCATCATTCTCGTGCTTTGTTCTGTTGATATAGTAACATACCTTGTAAGGGAACTTGATGTGGTAGCATTATTGCTGCGATGAACGTTCGCATTGCGTGTTACTGTCGTAGAGAAGTGATAATTTCCAGTGACAATGCTATCCTCATCATTTGGAGATGCTGCAGAAGTGCTCAGCAACACACTACGGTTATTGTTTGTTAGTACAGCGTGAGATGTGGGGCTTAAGTTTGTGGAAGATCTTATGTCCTTGTGTGTCACATTGGCAGTCTGATGAGTTACAGTTTCCGCTGTTGGATAATTAGAAACAATGCTTTTGCCTTCCGTTACGTGAGAGTCTAGAGATGACCGTATTGAGCTCCCTTCGGTTGATGTGGTGTACATTCGTGTGGTCGAACTTTGTCCTTCGCCATTATTATTGTCGCTTCCTTTAGATTTCTCTGTTGATGTTGTAGAAATGCGATGTATTCCATTAACTATGTTCCCGGTGGAAGCGGTTGCGTGAGAACTGGCAGTCACAGCACTCCTTGAGGTGTTCGATATTAGAGAAACGGATGATGGTGATACACTCACCGAAGGGGACGTTGCATCCGGGTCGGGCTTGTCTGAGGTTTGCGAAACGCCGTGGGGTATTTCCGTACTTTCTTCGGTTTCCGCCTTGGTTGTGCGTGTTATTGGACTCTTTGTGGCCCCGTTTATGTTTTCATGTGTATTTGACTTATCTGCAGCTGCCGTAGATTGATGGCCGGGCCCAGTAGCAATGCTTGCCTCATGCAGTGTAGATGCAGAAGTTTGTATGAGCACAGTTTGAATGCTGTTCGCGGATGCTGCATCGGACGGCGATGTTTTCACATCCGAGTTTTCTTGGCTCGCCTTATCAGGTTTCGTTGGAGCAGTGACGGTCATCTCTGTTGAAGAGCTTGATCTCTTTCCTGTGTTATTTAATATCGGAGAATCTCCAGGTGGCATTGTTGCACTCTTTGTGGTAGATGTCATAATGGAACGCGTGACAGAACCCTCTGTTGTAACATTTTGGATGCCTCGATCGTTCGATTGATCTGCAGTTCCCGTAGAGGTATGCTTTGTGACGGTATTTGTGCTCCCCCCGTGTGCTGATGTTGCAGTAAGCGTACTTGCGAACACACTTTCACTTTTGTTTCTTAGTGATGTAACAGATGTACTTGTTATAATTCCAGAAGATGTCATGCCTGTGTTTTCCAGTACCGTGGTGCCAGTTGTTTGAGCAGTTTCAGCCTTATTTGTTGAAATGCTCGATGTTGCAGTTGAGTTTTCGTATATCTGGGAACCTTCAGGCGTTATTGTAGTGGTTTCTGTTGATATGTTAGCAGATTGTGTAGCTGGATTTGCTGTGGTAGCATTATTGATGTTATCAGTGTTTGCACTATGTGATGCTTGCGATGAAGAATGATCAGTCCGAGTGACCATGTTTTCCTCATGAGTTGGAAATGATGCAGGAGTGCTTATTAACACATTTCTGTTATTCTTCGTTGAGTCATTGTCGGATGCCGCGGTTCTGTTTGTGGAAGTTGCATCCGTGATTGGCTGGTGTGTTACATTAGCTGTTTTTGGCATTAATGTTTCCGCTATCGTCAAATTTGAAGCAATATTTGTGTTGTCCATAATGTGAGAATCGATAGACGTTCTTTTTGTGCTCTCTTTGGTTAAAGTGCTGAAGGATCGTGTGGTTGAAGTTTGTTGGTTGCCATTATTGTTGTTGCGTTCATTTGATTTGTCTATCGCTCTTGTAGAAAAATCTGTTCCGCTAGCTGTATTAGCAGTGGATGTTGCTGCTTGAGAACTGTTTTCCTGAGCACTTCTTGAGCCGTTTGATGTTTCTGATACGGATGACGCTGATTCGCTAGTGGAAAGTGTGGTCGCATCAGAGTTTGCGATACGAGTCGTATTAACTGCTCTTACAGATACAGTTTCTTTCGTTGCCGAACTGGATAAATTCTTATGGCTCTCCGGCTTGCGAGAATCAATAGACGCAAGTTTTGGGCTTTCCTCTGTTGACGAGCTTAAAAATTGTACAGTTGAACCTTCTCTGACAACGTTATTACGGTCATGCTCATTTGATTTATCTTTTGGAGAGGCAAATGCTTCGTTTATCTCAGTAGCACTACTTAGTCCACGAGCGGAAGTTGTTGCCTTCGAAGTGATTGTCACAGTGCTTGTGCGGCCGCTGGCTTCTTTTGCAGCAGATACTGCAGATGTGCTAGTTGCTGATGTCGTATGCGAACTTTCATTGCTTTGGGCATATGTCCGTGCTGTTGTCACAGTCTTCTCTGTCGAATACGTTGGTACTTTACTTGTGATGTTGGATATATGCGAATCTCCCGGTGGTATTGCTGTAGTTTCTTCATTCGATGAATTAGTCTTTTCTGGGACTGAATCCGCAATGTTTTGATGTGTGTTTGGCTCGTCTGCAGACTTCGTAGAAGGATTCGCGTGCCGTGGAGCAATGCTTGCGTTATGAGGGGAAGACGTAGATGGTTTCATGAGGACGCTTTGGCTGCTATTCACTGCAGCGGTTTCGGACGTGGTAGTTGCACTCGCGAGACTTGTTTTCGTACTAGAAATTTCTCGGTCTGTGCTAACCACTTTTGTTGTAGCAGTAATGGTGTTCTCTGTAGAAGAGCTTGGTATTTCACTTGAACTATTTGATACCTCAGAATTACCTGGTGATATTCTTTCGTCTTCTGTGGTGGATGTTTTAATAGAGCGGGTGACAGAACCCTCTACGGTCCCATTATGGCTGGCCTGGTCCATCGCTTTGTCTGTTGCTGTGGTAGAGGTATGTTTTATGGCCGTATGCGTCCTCACCACGTGGGTTGACGCTGCTGCAGAAGTGCTCGGAAACACACTATCGCTGGTGTTCCTTAATGATGCAACAGATGTCTTTGATATAGTAGCGGATGATGTCATGCGTGTGTTTTTCAGTACTGTGACGTAAGTTGCTGTTTCAGCAGTTTCTTGTTTCTCTGTTGAAGTTGTTACCGTACTGGAGTTCTCGGATATATGGTAATCTCCACGTGTCACCCTTGGGGTATCTTCTGTTGAAATACTGGAAGATTCCGTAGCTGAACTTGTTATGGTAGATTTATTGATGTGATCAACATTTGCATTATGTGTCGTTGTTGTATAGGAATGATGAGTTCCAGTGGCAATACTCCTAGTATCAGTTGTAGTTCCTGCAGATGTGCTTATTGACACACTTCTGCTATTCTTCATTATGTCATTGTCAGATGACGTGGTCATATTTGTGGGAGTTATGTCTATGATCGGCTCGTGTGTAACATTAGCTTTTTGTGGTGTTAAAGTCCCCGTTGTTGTCAAATTTGAAGCAATATTTGTGTTTTCTATTGCGTGAGCATGAATAGGCGTCCGTTTTGTGCTCTCTATGGATGAAGTGATAAGGGATCGTGTGGTTGAAATTTGTCGGTTGTCATTATTGTTTTGTTGTTCATTTGATTTGTCTGTAACTTTTGTGGCAATACGATCTGTTCCAGCACCTGCACTATCAGTGGTAGTTGCTGCTTGAGAACTGGTTGCCACAGCAGTTTCTGAGCTGCTCGCTGTTTCTGATACGGATGACGCTGACACGTTTGAGGAAGGTATGGTCGCATCAGGCTTTGCCTTGCGTGTGGTATGAATTGTTTCTACATTTACAGCTTCTATCGTTGCCGGACTTGATTGATTCCTCTCGCTGTCCGTTATGCGAGAATTGATAGACTCACGTTTTGTACTTTCTTCTGTTGACGCAGTCGGAAATTGTAGAGTTGAACCTTCTCTAATACCGTAATTACTGTCATGCTCATTTGATTTATCTTGTGGATTCCCAGAGGGCTGCCTTATCCCAGTAGTAGGGGTGAGTACATGAGTTGAAGATTGTGCCTTCGAAGTGGTAGTCATAGTATTTGTGGTGTTGCTGTTTTGTTGTGTAACAGATACTGCTGATGCGCTAGTTGAGGATGTCACACCCGTGCTTTCGTTGTGGGCGGCATGCATCCTTGTTAGTGTTGTTGCAGTGTTATCTGCCGAATACTTGGATAGGTTTCTTGTGTTGTCGGATATTGGAGAACCACCTCTAGTTATTCCCGTACTTCCTTCGTTTGATGCGTTAGATGTGCGTTTTACAGAAGTCGTTGTGGTACCGTTATTGTTTTGGGGCGTATTTGACTCGTCAGGAGCTGCAGCAGAATGATGACGAAACCCTGTGGCAGTGCTTGCCTTATGAGGCGTAGATGTGGAAGTTTGTACGAGCACAGTTTGGCTGCCATTCGATGACCCGGTATCGGACGATGAAATTCCTCTCGCTGAAGATGTTCGCATATCCGCACTTTCTTTCTCCTCCCCGTCAGTTTTCGTTGAAGCAGTACGGGCCTTCTCTGTTGAAGAGCTTGATATTTTACCTTTGTTATCTAAATCACCAGGTAATATTTTTGTGCTTTGTGTGGTAGATGTCTTAATAGAGCGGGTGACAGACCCCTGCATGGTGCCGTTCTGGCTTTCCTGCTCAGTCGCTTCGTCTGCAGCTGTACTAGATGTGTGTTTTGTAGTAGTATGCGTGCTCACCACATGGGTTCCTGATGAAGTAGAAGTGCTTGTGAACAAACTTTCGCTGGTGTTCCTTAGTGTTGTAACAGATGTCCTTGTTATAACGGAGGTAGTTGTCTCGTCTGTGTTCTCGAGTCGTGTGGCGTTATTTGTTGTTTGGGCAGCTCCTGCTTGCCCTGTTGAGGTGTTCGATGCTCTACTTGAGTTTTCGTATATTTGGAAATACCCATGCGACATTCCTGTAGGTGCATTTGTATATATACTAACTGATCCTGTAACTGGGCTTGCTGTGGTAGCATTATGGATGTGATCAATGCTTGCATTGCGTGTTGCTGTCTGATCGGTTCCAGTGGCCATGTTCTTTTTATCAGTTGCAGAAGCTACGGAAGTACTTGTCAAGACACTTTGGTTATTTTGTGTTTGGTCCGCATCAGATTCTGTTGCTATCTGTGAGGAATCTGTTATATAAGTGATTGGCTGATGTGTTACATCTGCTGTCTGGAGATTTACAGATTCCACTGTTGGCAAATTAGAAACAATATTTGTGTTTTCAGATATGTGAGACTCAAGAGACGCCTGTTTCGTGCTCTCATTGATTGACGTGCTATACGATCGTGTGGTTGAAGTGTGTCGGCTGCCATTGTTTTCGAATCCATTTGGTTTGAAAGTGGCGTTTGTATAAATACGATCTGTTCGAATGGCTGTGTTATCAGTGGATGTTGCTGCTTGAGAAGTGGTTGCCAGAATAGTCCTTGAGCTGTTCGATGTTTCAGAAATGGATGAACCTGATACGCTCGTAGAAGTTGTCGCATCCGTATGGGACTTGTGTGTGATCTTTACTGTGTCTAGTGATACGGTTTCCATCGTTGCCGAACTTGATACATTCTTCTCGTTCTCAGGTGTGCCAAAACCGATAGTTGCTAACTTTGTACTCTTTTCTGTTGATGTTCTCGTAAAGTTTACAACTGCGCCTTCTTTGGAACCGTAAAAGCTGTCGTGTTCATTCATATTATCCGATTTGTTCGCAGAGGGGTGGAGTTTTTCAGTAGCTGTGCTGAGTGCATGAGTTGAAGTTGCTGTCTTCGAAGAGATAGTCGCACCTGTCGTGGTACTGCTGGCTTGCTCTGTAACAAGTGCCGCTGATGTGCTAATTGCCGATGTATTTGTCGTGCTTGCATGGTGTGAAACTGTTGTCGTTGCTTGTGCTGTTTTCTCTGTCGAATAGCTTGTGGTTTTACTTGTTGCGTCAGATGTATGCAAATGACCGTGCGCTATTCGCGTACTTCCTTCATGTGATGCGTTAGTCATCTCGGCACCTGAACTCTCTGTGGTCTCGTTATTGTTTCGACGTGTGTTTGACTCTCCTGCAGGTCTCGTACTTGAATGACCGAGCCCTGAAGTGATGCCTGCCTTATGTGGTGTCGATGTAGACGTTTTTATGAGCACAGTTTGGCTGTTGCTGTCCGATATAGCATTGGAGATCGACGTTACAGTTACTGGAGATCTTCTCATATCCCCACTTTGGTGCTCCCTCTCATCAGGTTCTGTCGTAGCCACAATGGTCTCCTCTGTAGAACTTGGCCTTTTACTTGCACCATTAGATGCCTGAGAGTTACCATGGGGTATTCTTGCAGAGGTTACGCCGGATCGCGTGACTGAACCTTCTATGGTCCTGTTATGGCTGACCTGGTCATGCGCTTGATATGTTGCTGTGGTTGAGTTATGCTTTGTAACAGTATCTGTCGTCACCACGGGTGCCGAGTCTGCAGTAGAAGTGCTCGGGAACACCCTTTCGCCAGTGTTAATTTGTAATGTAGCAGACGCCTTTGATATATTTGTCGATGATGGCATGCCCGTGTTTTCCAGGACTGTGGCGTTAGTAATTGTTTCAGAAGTTTCTGCTTTCTTCGTTGAAGTGGTCGCTACCGTGCTTGTTTTTCCGAATATCAGGGAATGCCCATTCGACATTCCCGTGCTTTCTTCTGTAGATATAGTTACAGATCCTGCAACTGAACTGGCTGTTGTAGCGTTATTGATGTGATCAGTGTTTGGATTGGGTGTTGCAGCCATAGTCGTAGAATAATGACCAGTTGCAGTGGTAATGTTTTCCTTATCACTTGCGGATGCAGCAGAAGTGTTCATTGACGTACTTCTATTATTCTTCGTAATGGCATTGTAAGATGTCGTGGTCATGTTTGTGGAAGTTACAGCCATAATAGGCTCGTGTGTTAGATTAGCTGTTTCTGCCGTTAATGTATTCGCTGTTGTCAAATTTGAAGCAATATTTGTGTTTTCTTTTTTGTGAGAATGAATAGACATCCGTTTTGTGCTCTCTTCAGATGAAGTGCCAAAGGATCGTGTATAAGAAGTTTGTCGGTTGCCATAATTGTTGTCCCCTACATTTGGCTTGTCAGTTGCTGCTGTAGAAATATGATCTATTCCAATAGCTGTGTTATCAGTGGAACTTGCTCGAAAACTGGTGTCCGCGGCGATCCTTGAGCTGTTCGATGTTTCTGAAATGGATGAAACTGATATGCTCGTAGAACCTGTCACAACCGTGTGGGTGTTATGTGTGGTTTTAAGTGTTTCTTCAGATACGATTTGAATCGTTGCGGAACTTGGCACATTATTTTCGCTCTCCTTTGTGCCAGAGACAATACTTGCCGCCCTTGTACTTTTTTCGGTTGACGTGCTATGAAACTTCACAGTTGCACCTTCTCTCGTACCGTCATTACTGTTACGGTCATGTGTATTAGCTGATTTATTCGAAGAGGTATGGCGCTTCTCTGTAACTGTGCTGATCCCATCAGTGGAATTTCGTGCTTTCGAAGCGGTTGTCACAGCATTTGTTGTTCTGGTGGCTTCATTCGTAACGGACACCGCTGATATGTTAGTCGTAATATGCGCTGCTGTTTTCGTTGTTGCTGCTGTTGATGTTTTCTCCCTCAAATTGCTTGACATTCTAATAGAGGTCTCGGATGCATGCGAGTCACCGTGCGCTCTTCCCATACTTCCTTCGTTTGGTGCGTTAGTAGTTTTTGCAACTGAACTCTTCGTGGTCTCTCTATTGTTTTGTTGCATATTTGACTCGTCTGCAGCTGTCGTAGGAACATCGCCGAGCCGTGTAGGGATGCCTGCTGTATTGTGTGTAGATGTAGAAGTTTTTATGAGCACACTTTGGCTGCTGATCGTTGAATCGGTATCGGAAGTCGATGCCATACTCGCTAGAGATGTTCTCATATCTCCATTGTCTTGGTGTCCCTCGTCGGTCGTCTCTCCGGAACTTGGCATATTATTTGCACTATTTGATACCTGAGAATTACGAGGCGGTGTTCTCGAGCTTTCTGCTGTAGAGGTTACACCTAATCGGGTGACTGAATCCTCTGCGCTTCTGTTATGGCTCATGTGATTATTTGCTTGCTTTGTCGTGGAGGTAGAGACATATCTTGCGACAGTGTCCGTTCTCACGACATGAGTTGATGTTGTCGTAGAAGTGCTCGCAAACACCCTTTCGCTGGTGTTCCTGAGTGATAGAACAGATGTGTTTGATGTAATAGTGGAAGATGTCTTGTCCGTGTTTTCCAGGTCTGTGGTGTTAGTTGTTTCTGCAGTTTCTGCTTTCCGTGTTGAACTGGTTCTTCCCCTGGTTGAGTTTTCAGATATCTGAGAATGTCTACCTGGCATTTTAGTGCTGTCTTCTGTTGATGTATTAAAAAATCCTGTAGCTGAACTTTCTGTCGTAGCGCTAGTGATGTGATCAGAATTTGTATTGTGGGTCGCTGTTGAAGACGAACGATGAGTTCCAGTGTAAACACCATTGTCCTCAGTTGCAGGGGCTGCAGAAGTGCTCATCAATGCACTTTTATTATTGTGGGTTACTTCGGTGTCAGGCGCCGTGGTTATGTATGAGGAATCTGTTATATCAGTGATTGGCTCATGCGTTACATTTGCTGTCTGCGATGTGGAAGATTCTATGGTTGGCAATCTTGAATCAATGTTTGTGCTTTCTTGTATGTCAGAATCAAGGGATGTCCGTTTTGTGCTTTCCTGGGTTGTAGTGCGAAATATTCCCGTGGTCGACGTTTCTCTGCTGCTATTGTTGTCGCGTCCATTTAATTTGCCAGTTGCTGCTGCAGAAATATGGTCTATTCCAGTAGCAGTCTTATCAGTGGAACTTGCCGCTTGAGAACTGGTTGCGACAACAGTCTTTGAGGTGTTCAATGTTTCTGATATGGATGAAGCTGATGCACTCGTAGAAGTTGTTTTTGCATCTGTATGTAACTTGTGCGTGCTGGTAATTGTTTCTAAAGAATTCGGTTTCTGTCGTTGCCGAACTTGAGAAATTATTGTTGCTCTCCTTTGTGCGAGAATCGATAGACGCGAATATTGTGCTTTCTTGAGTTGACGTGCTCGGAAATTGTACCGTAGATTCTTTTCTGATACCGTAATTACTGTCATGTTCATTTGATTTATCTGACAAATTTGCATAGGGATGGTCTGTACCAGTAGCTGTAGTGACTCCGGGAGTGGAATTTGGTGCCATCGAGGTTGTTGTCACAGCGTTTGTGTTGCTGCTGGCTTCGTTTGCGGCAGATACCGCTGACATGCTAGTTACAAATGTCATATTCATGCCCGCACTGTGTGTGGCTTGTGTCGATGTTGCTGTCGCTATGGTTTTGTCTGCCGAATACGTTGATACCCTATTTTTAGTCGTGGATGTACCGGAATTTCCGTGTGGTATCGGCGTACTTTCTTTGTTCGATGAGTCAGCCGTTTCTTTGACTAGGCTAATTGTGGTCGTGTTCATGTTTTGTTGTGTGTGTGACTCGTCTGCCGCCTCCGCAGAAGGATAATCCTGCTCTGGAGGAATGCTTGCGTTGTGCGATGAAGATGTAGAAGTGTTTATGAGCACTGTTCGTCTGGTGCTTACTGAGGTGGTATCAGGCGTAGTTATTCTTGCTGGAGGTGTTCGCATATCCACATTTTCGTGGCCGGTCTCATCTGGTTTCGTTGGAGCAGAAGCGGTATTTTCTGTAACAGCGCTTGATATTTCACCTGTCTTATTAGATAAACCAGTATCGTCATGTGGTGTTCTTGCGCTTTTTGTTGTAGATGTCTTAAAAGAGTGGGTGGCAGAACCTTCTATAGTCCCATTTTGGCGGTCTTCATCGATCGTTTGGTCTGTTGTGGAAATAGAAGTTTGTTTTATGGTAGTATCCGTGCTCAACCGATGGGTTGATGTTGTAGTAGAGGTGCTCGTGAAGGAACTTTCGCGGGTGTTCCTTAGCGATAGAACTGATGTCTTTGATGTAACAGTGGAAGATGTCATGCCCGTGTTTTTCAGGGCTCCAGAGTTATTTGTTTCTGCAGTTTCTGCTTTCCCTGTTGAAGTGATTGCCAGCCTAGTTGAGTTTTTGGATACCTGGGAATCGCTGTGTGGCATCTTAGTATTTTCTTCTGTTGATATAGGCAAGAATTTTGTAGTTCGACTTGTTGTAGAAGCGTTATTGATGCGCTCAATATTTGTAGTGTGTGTCGCTGCTGTAGACAAACGATGAGTTGCAGTGGAAAGACTACCCTCATCAGTTGCAGCTTTTGCGGAAATGGCCATCATTACACTTCTGTTATGCTGCGTCAGTCTGGTGTCAGATGTCGTGGTTATGTTTGAAGGATCTGTTACATCAGTGATGGGCTCATGTGTTACATTAGCCGTCTTGGTAGTTACTGATTCCACTGTCGACAAATTCGAATCAATATTCGTGCTTTCCGTTATGTGAGAATCAAAAGATGTCCGATTTGTGCTCTCTTGGGTTGAAGTGCTAAACGATCGTGTAGTCGACGTTTTTCGGTTGCTATTGCCGCTGTCGCCTCCATTTGATTTGCCGGTTATTGTAGAAATGTGATCAATTCCAATATCCCTGTGGTCAGTGGAAGTTTCTTCTTGAGAACTGGTTGCTAAAACAGGCCTTGAGCTGTTCGAAGTTTCTGAAATGGAGGAAGCTGATACTTTCGTAGCAATTGTTGTCGCATCCGTAAGTATCTTGTGTGTGGCGTTAACCGTTTGTACAGATTTGGTTTCCATCGTTGCCGAACTTGAGAAATTGTTGTTGCCCTCCGTTGTGCGAGAATCAATAGACGGGAATTTTGTGCTTTCTTGAGTTGATGTGCTCGAAAATTGTACCGTTGAACCTCCTCTCATACCGTAATTACTGTCATGTTCATTTGATTTATTCAGTGGATTTTCAGAGGGATGGCCTACAGCAGTAGATGTGGTGAATCCGTGAGTGGATTGCGGGGCCATCGAAGTGGTTTTCACAACGTTTGTGGTGCTGCTGGCTTCATTTGTAGCATATATAGCTGATGTGCTGGTTCCAGATGTCATACTGGTGCTCGCATTTTGTGTTGCTTTGGCCGCTGTTGCTTCCGTTGCGCTTTTCTCCGTAGAATAGTTTGATACCTTACTTGTTATCTCGGATATATGTGAAACGACGGCCGGTATTACCGTGCTTTCCTTGTTTGGCGCCTTAGTCATGTTTGTTACTGACGTCTTTGTGGTCCTATTTATGTCTTCATGTGTAATTGACTCGTCTGCAGCGGCCGTAGATAGATGACTGAGCCCAGTATCAATGCCTGCCTCATGAGGTGTAGATGTAGACGTTCGTATGAACACATTTTGGCTGCTTTGCGCTGATGCGGTGCCGGATGTGGAAGTTACTCTCGCTGGCGATGTTCTCACAGAAAAGTTTTCTTGGTCCGACTCATAAGCGTTTGTTGGATCAGTAACAGTCTTCTGTGTCGAAGAGCTTGATATTTTGCTTGTGTCATTACGTGATGTTCTTGCACTCTCTGTGGTAACTGTCTTAGTAGAGTTGGTGATAGAACCCTCTATAGTCCTATTCTCGCGGTCTTCATCAATCGTTTTGTCTGTTGCGGAGGTAGTGGTATCATTTATGGCGGTGCCCTTGCTGACCACGTGGGTTGATGATGTTAGAGATGTTGTGGTGAACACGTTTTCGCTGGTGTTCCTGAGTGATAGGATAGATGACTTTGACGTAACAGTGGAAAATGTCACGCCCGTGTTTTTCAGCACTGTGGCACTAGTTGTTTCTGCATTTTCTGATTTCCCCGATGAAGTGGTTGTTACCCTACTTGAGGTTTTGGGTATCTCAGAATCCCTGCGTGGCATTTTAGTACTTTGTTCAGTTGATATAGCGAATGATCCCGTAGCTGGACTTGCGGTGGTAGCGTTATTGCTGTGCTCAATATTTGCGTGGTGGGCCGCTGTTCTAGACGAATGAAAAGTTGTAGTTGAAATACTATCCACATCACTTGCAGATGCTGCAGAAGTTCTCATCAATACACTTCCATTATTCTGCGTTAGTTCGATGTCTGATGCCGTGGTTACGTTCGATGAAGCTGTTATATCAGTTATTGGCTCACGTGTGATATTAGTTGTCTGGGAAGTTACAAGTTCCACTGTTGGCCAATTTGAATCAACATTTGTATTTTCCGGTATGTGAGAATCAATAGATGCCCGTTTCGTGCTTTCTTGGGTTGATGTGACAAACGATCGTGTTGTCGAAGTTTGTCGGTTGCCATTGTCGCTATCGAGTCCACTTGATTTGTTTGTTGCTGTTTTAGAAACGTGATCTGTTGCAACAGCTGTGTTATCTGTGAATGTTGCTGCTTCAGAAGTGGTTGGCTCAACAGCCCTTGAGCTGTTTGATGTTTCTGAAATGGATGAAGCTGATACGTCCGTTGAAGTTGTTGTCTCATCCGTACGTGACTTGTACGTTGTTCTAACCGTTTCTACAGATATGGTTTCCATCGTAGCCGAATTTGATAAGTTCTTGTTGCTCTGCGTTATCCGAGAGTCGATGGACGTCACTCTTGTACTTTCTTCTGTCGACGTGCTTGGATATTGTTCAGATGAACCTTCTCTGACGCCGTAATCACTGTCATGCTCATTTGATTTATCTGGTGGGTTTGCAGAGGTATGGCTTATCCCAGTAGCTATGGTGTATTCATGAGTGGAAGTTGGCGCCTTGGAAGTGGTTGTCACAGCGTTTCTGGTGCTACTGGCTTCCCTTGTAGCAGATACCGCAGATGAGCTTATTTCAGATGCCGTATTCGTGCTAGTATTGTGTGTGGTTTGTGTCGTTGCTGGTGTTGTGGCTTGGTCTGTCGAATACGTTGACACCTCATATGTGATCTCGGTTATATGCGAATCTGCGGGTGGTATTGCTATACTTTCTTTGTTCGATGAGTTAGTCCTTTCTTTGACGGAACTCTTTGTGGCCGTGGTAACGTTTAGTGTTGTATGTGACTCGTCTGCAGCCTCCGTAGAAAGATGACCGTGCTCTGGAGGAATGCCTGCCTCTCGAGGTGAAGATATGGAAGTTTTTATGAGCACGCTCTGGCTGGTGTTGGCTGATGTGGTATCGGACGTTGTTACTCTTGCAGGAGGTGTTCGCATGTCCACATTTTCGTGGCTGGTCTCATGAGGTTTTGCAGGAGCAGAAACGTTGTTCCCTGTAGAAGAGCTTGATATTTTACCTGTGTTATTGGATATTTCATTATCGCCGCCCGGAATCCTTGCGCTTTCTGGGGTAGATGTCTTAAAAGAGGGGGTGAGAGAACCCTGTATTGTCCCGTTTTGACGGTATTCACCGTTTGTTTGATCTGTCATGGAGATAGAGGTGTGTTTTGCGACAGTATCCGTTCTCACCACATGGGTTAATGTTGTTGCAGAAGTGCTCGTGAACACCCTTTCGCTGGTGTTCCTGAGTGACGGAAGAGATGTGTTTGATGCAATAGTGGAAGATGTCATGCCCGTGTTTTCCAGGACCGTGGCGTTAGCTGTTTCTGATGTTTGTGTTTTCCCTGTTGGACTGATTCTCACCCTGCTTGAGTTTGCGGATATCTGATAATGCCTACCTGGTATTTTAGGGCTTTCGTTTGTGGATGTAGTCAATGATGCTGTAGCTGCATTGGCTGTGGTAGCGTTAGTGATGTGATCAAAATTTGCATTGTGGGTCGCTGTTGTAGACGAACGATGACTTCCGGTGTAAACAATATTCTCATCAGTTGCAGATGCTTCAGAAGTGCTTATCGATGCACTTCTGCTATTTTGGGTTAGTTCGGTGCCAGATGCCGTGGTTAAATTTGAGGAATATGTTATATGAGTGATTGGCTCATGTGTTACATTAGCTGTCTGCGATGTGGCAGATTCTACGGTTGGCAATCTTGAATCAATATTTGTGCTTTCTGGTATGTGAGAATCAAGAGATGTCAGTTTAGTGCTCTGTATGTTTAGTGTGCTAAACGACTGTGTGGTTGAACTTTGTCGATTGCTATTATCGTTCTTGCGTCCATTTGATCTGTGAGTGGCTGTTGTAGAATTATGATCTACTCCAATTGCTCTGCTATCAGTGAAGGTTGCTGTTTGAGAAGTCGCTGTCCCAGGAGTTCTTAAGCTGCTCGACATTTCTGAATAGGATGCTGCTGATACGCTCGTTGAAGTTTTCGTCGCATGCGTATGTGCCTCGTGCGCGGTATTTACTGTTTGTAGAGGGGTAGTTTCTATCGTGTGCGAACTTGATGCATTCTTCTCTCTCTCTTGTTTGCGCGAATCCGTTGATGTCACTCTTGTATTTTGTTCTGTGGACGTGCTAAAAAACTGCACTGTTGAACCTTCCGTAAAACCGTGATTATTTTGGTGCTCATTTGTGTTATCGGATGTATTTCTAGAGCGATTGTGTTTCCCCGTAGCTGTGCTAATCCAACTAGTGGAAGTTGATGCTTTCGGAGAAGTTGTTACGGCGTTTGTTGTGCTGTTGGTTTGTTGTAGAATAATTGTCGCTGATTTGCTAGTTTCTGATGCAATTTTTGTGCTTTCATTGTCGCTCACTTTTGTCGTAGTTGTTTTCTCTGTCGAATAGTTTGAGGCCGTACTTGCGATATCGGGTATATGCGAATCGCCGGTCGGTATTTCCATACTTTCTCCGTTGGATGCGTTAGTCGTATTTGTGCCTGAACTGTTTGTGGTAGCGTTATTGTTGTGTTGCTTATTTGACTCGTCTGCATATAGTGTGGTAGATGGATAACCGAGCCCTGTAGTAATGTTTTCCTTAATAACTGTTGATGTAGATGTTTCTATGAGCACCGTTTGACCCCTGTTCGAAGGTACGGTATCGGACGGTGAAGTTACTCTCACTGGGAATGTTCGCACATCAGAATTTTCTTTTGGAGCAGTGACGCTCTTCTCTGTAGAAGAGCTTTTAATTTCAGCTTTGTTAGTAGACATCTGAGAATCACTCGGCGGTATTGTTGCGTTCTGTGTGGTGGATGTCTTAGTTGAGCGGGTGAGTGAACCCTCTACAGTCACATTTTGCATGTCTTCATGATTCGAGTGGTGTGTAGAGATGGTAGAGGTATAGTTTGTGACAGTATTTGTGCTCACGACATGGGATGTTGTTGAAGTAGAAGTGCTCGTGAACGGACTTTCGCTGGTGTACCTTGATGATGTAACAGATGTCTTGCTTCTAATAGTGGAAGATGCCATGTCTGTGTTTTCCACTCCTATGTAGTTAGTTGATTGGAGAGTTCCTGCTTTTTCTGCTGGAGTGCTAGATACCGTACTGGATATTTCGGATATTTCAGAATCTCCAGGTGACGTTCTGATGCTTTCTTCTGTTGTTATTGCTGTAGATGCTGTAGCGTAACTGCTGATATCGTTATCGTTATGATGAACGTTTGAATTGGTTGTTTTAGTCATCGAAGAATGATTAGTCCCCCAAGGAATTCCCTCCACATCAGTTGCAGATGCTTCAGAAGTGCGTATAAACACACCTGTAGTATTCTTCGTTAGTTCGGTGTCAGCTGACATGGTTAGCATTGTGGAAGTTGTGATATCCGCAATTGGTGCGTGTGTTAAGTTGGCGACCTTTGGTGTTACAGTTTCCACTTTTGGCGAATTTGAAACAGTGTTTGTGTTTCCTGATATGTGAGAGTCATTTGACGTCTGCTGGGTGTTCTCTCCGATTGATGTGCTGAATGGTCGTGTTGTTGAACTTTGTGTGTCGCCATTACTACTGTCCCGTCCATTCGATTTCTCTGTTGGTGCTGTAGAAATATGATCTATTTGAGCATCTTTGTTATCAGTTGTATTTGCTACATGAGAACTGGCTGTCACAACTGTTTTTGAGCTGTTCGACATCGCTGAAACCGATGCCGCCGATACGCTCGTCGAAGGTGTGGACGCATCCGTGTTTTCATTGTTTGTGCTTGTAAGTGTGCCTACAGGTACTGTTTCCGTTATTGCCGAACCAGATACAATGTGTTTGCTATCCGGTATGCTAGAATCGATGGACGTCATGCTTGTACTTTGTTCTGTTGACGAGCTCAGAAACTGTACATTTGAACCTTCTCCGGAACCGTAATTACTGTCGTGTTCGTTTGATTTATCTGATATATTCCTGGAGGGATGGCGTATCCCAGTATCTTTGCTGACCCCGTTAGTTGAAGTTGGTGCCTTCGAAGTGGTTCTCACGGCGTTTTGGGTGATGGTGGCGTTTTGTGTAATAGATGCCGCTGACGTGCTAGTTACCGATGTGATTGTCGTGCTTTCATGGTGTCTAGCTTTGGTCGTTGTTGATGCCGTTTTCTCTGTCGAATAGTTTGATGCCTTAGTTGTGATGCTGGATACATGGGAATCACCGGTCGGTATTCGCGCAATTTCTATGTTCGATACGCTAGTCGTGCCTGGGCCTGAAATCTTTGTGGTCCCGTTATTGTTTTGTTGCGTGTCTGACTTGCCTGCAGGATTTGTTGTAGAAAGGTCACCCAGCTCTGTAGCAATGCTTGCCGTAATAGGTGTAGATGTAGAAGTTTGTATAAGCACGGTTTCGCTCTTGCTCGCTTCTGTGGTATCGGACGTCGATGTTACTCTCGCTGCAAGTGTTCGCATATCGGTATTTCTTTAGAAGCAGTAATGGCGTCCTGTGTAGAAGCGCTTGATATTTCCGCTGTCATCTGGGAAACACTAGGCGGTATTCTTGCGCTATCTGCAGTGGATGTCTTTGCTGAGCGGGTGACGGACCCTTCCTGGGTCCCATTTTTTATGTCTTGATGATTGGACTGGTGTGTAGCTGTGCCAGAGGTATATTTTCCAAAAGTATCTGTTGTCACCACGTGGGTTGACATTGTAGTTGTAGTTCTCGTGACTACACTTTCGCTGTGGTCCGTTTGTGATGTAACAGATGCCTTGGGTGTATACGGGGATGATGCCATAACAATGTTTTCCAGGCCTGTGGCGTTAGGTGTTTCTTTAGTTTCTGCTTTGCCTGATGTAGTGGTCTTTATCGTACTTGTGTTTTCGAAAATCAGGTTATCTCCACGCGAGATTGCTATCCTTTCTTTTGTTGATGTAGTAACATATCCCGTAAGGGAACTCACTGTGGTATCGTTATTGATGTCTTGAATGTTTGCATTGTGTGTTGCAGTCGTAGACGTAGAGGGGTGAACAGTTCCAGTGGCAATGTTCTTCTTATCTCTGGCAGGTGCGGATGAAGTACTTATTGACGCAATTCGGTTATTCCTGCTAAGTTCGGTGCCAGATGCCGATGTTATATTCATAATTGACTCGTTTGTTACATTAGCTGCTTGTGGCGTGAAAGATTCTGCTGTCGTCAAATTTGACACAAGATTTGTGTTTTCCGATATGTGAGACTCAGGCGTCTGTTTTGGGCTGCGTTCGATTGAAGTGCTAAACGAGAGTGTAGTTGAAGTTTGTTGGTTGCCATTATTGGGGGCATCGTGTGCATTGGATTTGTTAGTTGCTGCTGTAGAAACATGGTCCATCCCAATAACTTTGTTATCAGTGGTTTCAGAACCGGCCGTGACAACAGTTCTTGAGCTCGTCGACATTTCTGAAACGGATGCCGCTGATCCTCTCGTAGAAGGTGCCGTCGCATCCGTGTGTGCCTTGTGTGTGTCTTTAACTGTTTCTACAGATATTGTTTCCATCGTTGTCGAACTCGATACATTATTCCTGCCGTGCGATACGTCGGAAATGATAGGCGTCACCCTTGTACTTTTTTCTGTGGATGTGCTCTCAAACGCTGGAGTTGGAAGTTCTGCGGAACCGTAATTACTGTCGTGTTCATTTGTATTATCTGATTTATTTGTAGAAATATGGAGCCTCTGAGTTGCTGTGGTGATCCCATCAGTGGGACTTTGTGGTTTGGAAGTGGCTGTGACAGCTTTATTAGTGCTGTTGTCTTCTTGTGCATGATATGCCGTTGATGTGGTAGTTGTCGACGTACTTGTGGCGCCTGCGTAGTGGGTGTCTCTTGTCGTTGTGGCTGTTCCTGTCTCCTCCGTCGAATAGCTTGAGACCTTACTTGTTGTCTCGGATATATGAGGATCACCATGCGCCTTTTCCGTACTTCCTTCGTTTGACGCGTTGGTCGTGTCTGCAACTGAGCTTTCCGTGGTTCTCGTATTGTTTTGATCTGTATTTGACTCGGCCACAGCTGTAGTAGAAGGATGACCGAGTCCTGTAGTGATACCTGCTTTAAGAGTAGTAGGTGTGGAAGTTTTATTGAGTAGACTTTGGCTACTGTTCGCAGATGCGGTATCGGACGTCGATATTACACTGGCTGGAGATGTTCTCATATCGCCTTTTTGGTGGTCTGTCTCGTCAGATTTTCTTCGCGTAGTAACTGCCTTCTCTGCAGAACTTGATCTCATACTTGCAGTATTTGACACCTGCGAATTACCAGGCGTTATTGTTGTGCTTTCAACAGTAGAGGTTACACCAGATCGGGTGCCGGAATTCTCTATGGTCCATATATGGCTGACATGATCATTCGTGTGGCCTGTGGCTGTAGTAGAGGTATGTTTTGTAAAGGTTACCTTCGTCACCACGTGGGTTGACGTTGCAGTTGCAGTGTTCGTGAAGATACTTTCGCTATGGTCTCTTTGTGATGTAACAGGCGTCTTGGAGATATTTATGGATGATGTCATGCCCGTGCTTTCCAGGCCTGTGACGTTAATTGATTCAGTAGTTCCTGTTTTGCCTGTCGCAGTGGTCTTTACCGTGCTTGAGTTTTCGAATACCAAGTTGTCTCCACGTGAGATTTTTAGCCTTTCATCTGTTGAAGTAGTAACAGACGCGGTAACTGAACTCGCAGTAGCATCGTTATTGATGGGATCATTATCTTCATTGTGTGTTGCAGTCGTAGTCACGGACGAATGATTAGTTACAATGGTAATGCTCTCCTTATCAATTGCAGGCGATGCAGAAGTGCTTATCAACGCCCTTATGTTATTCTTCACTAGTTCATTGTCAGAAGTCATGGTTATGTTTGTGGAAGTTATATGCATAATTGGCTGGTGTGTTACATTTGCTGCTTCTGGTGTTGAGGCTTCCGTTGATGTCAAATTTGGAAGTACGTTTGTTTTTTCCGAAAATTGAGGGCCCAGAGACGTCCACTTTGTGTCGTGTTCGATTGAAGTGCTATGCGATAATGTGGTTGAAGTTTGGCGGTTGCCATTATTGCTTTCGTGCTCATTTGATTTGCCAGTTGCTGCAGTAGAATTATGTTCGATTCCAATACCTTCGTTATCAATGGAGCTGGCTGCTTGAGAACCGGCTGTCACACCTCCTGAGCTTTTCGACATTTCTGAAAGAGATGCCGCTGATCCGCTCGTAGTAGGTGTCGTCGCATCCGTGTGTGCCTTGTGTGCGGTTTTAACTGTTCCTACGAATATGTTTTCCGTCATTGCCGAACTTGATACATTTTTTTCGCGCTCCGAAATGTCAGAGCCAACAGTCGTCGCCGTTGTACCTTTCTCTGTGGACGTGCTCTGGAACGCTGCAGTTGCACGTTCTACAGAACCTTGATTACTGTCCTGTTCATTTGCATTATCTGATTTATTCGTAGATGTATGGTGTTTCCCAGTTGCTGCGCTGATCCAATCAATGAGACGCGGTGCTTTCGAGGTGGTTGTGGCAGCTTCTTTCGTAGCGTTGCCTTCTTGATCAACAGACGCCGCTGGTGTGCCAGTTGTCGATGTACTTGTCGTGACTCCGAAGTTTGTGTCTCTTGTCGCTGTGGCTGTTGCTGTATTCTCCGTCGAATAGCTTGAGTCTTTACTTGTTGTCTCGGATATATGCGAGTCGACGTGCGCTATTCCAGTACTTGCTTCGTTTAATTCGTTAGTCGTATCTGCGACTGAACTCTTTGTGGTCTCCGCATTGTTTTGAGGAGTATTTGACCCGCCTTCAGCTGTTGCAGGATTACCGTGCCCTGTAATGATGCCTACCTTATGAGTTGTAGATGTAGAAGTTTTAATGAGCACACTTTCGTCGGTGTTCGCCGATGTGGCGACGGACGTAGATGTCGCACTGGCTGACGATGTCCTCATATAACCATTTTCATGGTCTTTATCGTCAGGTTTTCCTGGAGCACTCTCGGTCTTCTCTGTAGAACTTGATATTTTACTTGCAGTATTGGATACTTGAGAATTACCAGGAGTAATTCTTGCGCTTTTTGCAGTAGCGTTTACGTCATATCGTGTGGCAGAATCCTCTACTGTCCGATTATGGCTGACCGGATCATTCTCGTGCTTTGCCATGGTGGTAAAGACTTGTTTTGTGAATGCATCTGTTGTTACCACGTGGGTTGAGGTTGCAGTTGAAGTGCTCGTTAACACACTTTCGCTGTGGTCCGTTTGTGATGTAACAGACACCTTGGATATATTTGTGGATGATATCATGCCCGTGTTTTCCAGGCCTTTGGCATTAGTTGTCTCTTTAGTTTCTGCATCGCCGGTTGTAGTGGTCTTTATCGTACTTGAGTTTTCGAAAATCAGGTTATCTCCACGCGAGTGTGTTATCCTTTCTTTTGTTGATAAAGTAACCGATCCTGTAACGGAACTCGTTGAGGTACCGTCATTGATGTGTTGAATGTTTGCGCCGTGTGTTGCAGTCGTAGACGTGGAGGGGTGTACAGTTCCAGTGGCAATGCTCTCCTTATCACTGGCAGGTGCGGAAGAAGTGCTTATCGACACAATTCTGTTATTCTTGGTAAGTTCCGTGTCAGATGCCGTGTCTATGTTTGTGGCAGTTGTTATATCCGTGATTGGCTCGTTTGTTACATTAGCTTCTTCTGACGTTAAAGTTTCAGCTGTAGTGAAATTCGAAATAATATTTGTGTTTTCAGATACGTGAGAATGAACAGACGTCCGTTTTCTGCTCTCTTTGGTAGAAGTACTAAAGGTACGTGCGGTCAAAGTTTTTCGGTTGCCATTATTGTTGTCGCGTTCGTTTGAATTCTCTGTCACTTGAGTAGAAATATGATCTGTTCCCCTGGCTGCATTATCAGTGGAAGTTGCTGCTTGAGAACTCGTTACCACACCAGTTCTTGAGCTCTTCGGAATTTCTGATACGAATTCCACTGATTCGCTCGTCGATGATGTCATCACATCTGCGTGTTCTTTGTTTGTGGATTTAGCTTTTTCTTGAGATATGGTTTCCATCGTTGCGGAACTTGACATATTTTTCTCGCTGTCTGATAGGTCAGTACCGATAACCGTCGCCATTGTACTTATTTCTGAGGATGTGCTCTGAAACGACGGAGTTGTATGTTCTACGGAGCTGACATTACTGTCCTTTTCACTTATATTTGATTTATTCGAAGAGGTATGGCGTTTCCTAGTTGCTGTGGTGATGCCATCAGTAGGACTCGGTGCTTTCAAAGTGGTTGTGACCGCTTCATTGGTGCTGTTGCCTTCTTGAGCAACAGAAGCCGCGGATGTGCTAGATGTCGATGTACTTGAAGTGCCTGCGTATTGTGTGGCTCTTGTCGTTGTAGTTGTTGCTGTCCTTTCGGTCGTATAGACTGAGATCTCGCTTGTTGTCTCGGATATATGCGAGTCACCATGCGATTTTCCCGAAGTTCCTTCGTTTGATGTGTTAGTCGTGTCTGCGACTGAACTTTTTGTCGTCATTGTATTGCTTTGATGTGTATTTGACTCGGCTGCAGCTGTAGTAGAAAGATGACCGAGACCTTTAGTGACACCTGCTATATGAGCAGTAGGTGTAGAAGTTTCAATGAGCACACTTTCGCTACTGTTCGCTGATGTGGTATCGGACGTCGCTATTACACTGGCTGGAGATGTTCTCATATCGACTTTTTGGTGGCCTGTATCGTCAGATTTTCTTGGACTAGTAACTGTCTTCTCCGTAGAACGTGATTTTTTGCTTGCAGTATTGGACACCTGAGAATTACCAGGCGTTATTGTTGCACTTTCAGCGGTGGTGGTTACACCAGATCGGGTGTCGGAATTCTCTACGGTCAGTTTATGGCTGAGCCGATCATTCGTGTGGCCTGTGACTGTGGTAGAGGTAAGTTTCGTAAAAGTATCTTTTGTCACCACGTGGGTTGACGTTGCAGTTGCAGTGTTCGTGGATACACTTTCGCTATGGTCTGTTTGTGATGTAGCAGACGTCTTGGATATATTTGTGGATGATGTCATGCCCATGTTTTCCATGGTGTTAGTTGATTCGGTAATTTCTGCATTGCCTTTTGTAGTGGATTTTACTGGGCTAGAGATTTCGGATATTTGGGAATCTCCACGTGAGATTTTTTCTACTTCATCTGCTGATGTACTAACAGATCCGGTAACTGAACTCACTGTAGTATCGTTATTGATGTGATCATTGCTTCCATTGCGTGTAGCAGCCGTAGTCATAGAGGAGTGAGCAGTTCCAGTGGCACTGCTCTCCTTATCAGTTGCAGGTGCTGCAGGAGTACTTATCAACTCACTTCTTTCATGCTTCGTTAGTTGGTTGTCAGAAGTCGTTCTTATTTTTGCGGAAGTGCTTATATCTGTAATCGGCTCGTGTGTTACATTCGCTGCTTGGGCCGTTACGCGCTCCGCTGTTGTGTTTTCAGGTATGTGAGGCTCAACAGACATCCGCTTTGTGCGGTCTTCGATTGAAGTGCTAAACGATCGTGTGGTTGAAGTTTGTCGATTGTCATTATTGTTTTCATGTGCATTTGATTTGTCTGTTGCTACTGCAGAAATATGGTCTATTCCAATAGCTTTGTTATCAGTGGAACTTTCTGCTTGAGAAACGGTTGTGGCAATCGCTCTTGAGTTGTTCGATATTTCGGAAACGGTTGCCACTGATGCGCTCGTTGAAGGTGTCGTCGCATCACTATGTGCCTTGTGTGTTGTTCTTGTTTCTACAGATAAACTTCCGATCGTTGATAAAGTTGATACATTGTTTTCGATTTCGGGCTTGTGATAATCGATAGTCGTCATTCTTGTACTTTGTTCCGTTGATGTGCTCAAATACTTTACAGTTGCTCCTTCTTTGGGACCATCGTCACTGGCGCGTGCATTTGTATTATCTGACTTATTCGTAGAAGCATGGCGTTTTCCTGTAGCTGCGCTGACGCCATCAGTGGAACTTTGCGCTTTCGAAGTGGTTGTTACAGCGTTGTTTGTGCGGTTGGCTTCTTCTCTAACAGATGCCATTGATGTGCTAGTTGTCGATCTAGTTATTGTGCCTGCTTGGCGTGTTGCTGTTATCGTTATTGTTTTTGATGCTGTTTTCTCTGTCGAATAGCTTGATATGTTACTTGTTGTCTCGGATATATCTGAATTGCCGGACGGTGTTGGAGTACTTTCTTCTTTTGTGTTTTGATCATATGGGGTTGCCGAAGTCTGTTTCTTTCCATTATTGCTGTATTCACCGTTTGCTTTGTCTGTTTCTGCTGGCGAGATGAGATCAATGCCAGTAGCTAAGATCGTTTTATCAGTCGATACTGCTTTAGTAGAAGTGGTTACCAACATAGTTGTGCTTCTGTTACTTGCGTTTGGTACAGATACCTTCGATGTGGCTGTTTTGAATGTTTTCATACTGATGGTCTGGTTGCCCGTGGCATTAGTTTCTGTTTTTGGAGTTCCTTCTTTTTCGGTGGTGGAACTTTCTGCTTTGCTGGTGATCTCGGTGTTTGCAGAATCACTTGTATTGAACCGTGTATATTCTTTCACTTCGGCTGTTACAGATGACATGATAGCTTCATCGGTTCCGTTATTGTTGACAGGATTTGTTATGTCTATTTTTGTTGAATATTCATGATCGGGGGCAGTAGCCATGCTCACCGAATCGTTAGGATTGGTAGTTGTCGATCTGTTTATGGACATATCCGTGGTGCTGACCATTAGTTCTGTACCAGATGTTGTTGATATGCTTGTGGGTGATGTTACATTATTTTCTTGACGAGTCGCTTTGCGTGTTTCTGCAGTTACTGTTTTCTTCGTTTGCAAGCTTGATGCTTTACTCGTTGCAGACGGCAGTCTTGTTGTTTCTTCTTTTCCCGTGCTAACAATAGGCGTGGCAGTAGGTTTTGTGGTCGCGATACTGCTTGCATGATCGTTTGTTTTTTCATTTCCTATCGTAGTTGTGTGACCGATACCCGTAGAGATGATTTCGCCCTCCATTGATGCCGCGATCGTAGCAATTCTATGCACCGTAGTGTTGGTTGTGCTCGTTAGGTTTGACAGAGGGGCTATGGTTACGCTTGGGAAAGCTTTTGTGATAAGATATTGCTGGATGGTGGATTTCGACGTTGTTTCTGCGGGGGTGGGGCTAAGATTTCCTGCTTTAGTTACATTAGAGGTGGTGTTGCCTATATCAACAGGTGTTATACTAGTACTTTTTATGGCATGGTTTCTGATAGGTGGCTCAGTTGAATCGTCTTCGCTCGTATGAAATCTACGCGGAGCATGCGTTTTCGAGGTTTCCTGACTGCTTGTGGTTAAGCCCATAGCATCAGTGGAAGGTTCTGCTTTCTGTGTTTTTACCACAACACTTGAGGAGGGCTTTTGTGTCTTAGGAGCAGGTGTCGTCGAGACGCTTTCAAAAGTTGATGGAGTCGTGGTGGTTTTTTGCTGTTTTTTGCCAAGAGTTTCATTGAGAACACTGACAACTTCAGCCTTCGCAGAAGTGTGTTCAACGCCAGTACTTGGGCTCGCTGCGTCAGTTGAAAATTTCCTCGTAGAACTTGTCACCGGTCCACTGGAAGCGTTGTTGGCTACCGATGTGACGGGTGGCGTAATCGAGCTTGTAGTGGTCGTTTCGATAGTTGTAACGGTATCACGCTCGCCTGTTGTATTAGTGCCGCTTTCTTCATTGCTTTGCCTGGCTATTGTGCTGTTTGTTGTAATGTTGCTTCTTTCGGACGGGTAAGTGTTGTTGAGCCCAATATTAGAACTTCCTTTGGTTGACCCGTCTTCGGTTAAACTACTGCTGGTTGTTGCATGCGTTTCTTGAGAGGCTATCAGAGATTTGTGTTCATTGCCTTTATTTGTGGCTGCTTCGTCAGCTGTACTTCCTCCGACAAATGTGCTTTCCGATGTTCTTGTAGCACTGTTTAGTTTCGTGCTAACAGATTCCGTACTAGAACTTATGTCGGCTGATATGACGAGTGTAGTCGATTCTGTCTTTAAAGCTAAATCAGTTGTGGTTTCTTCATTTATTAATTTGTTTGACGGGGTACTTTTCGCACTATTCGAGTTGTTCGAACCTTTTGGACCGTTTGTAGCCTGATTAAGACTGTTGTTTCCTGTGGAAATGGCTTCAGGAGATACACTTTCGTTGCTGGACGAAACGGCAGATGTATTACTTGACTTTTCCTCTATATATCTTGGTGTGTGCTCAGTGCCCTTAGTTGTGTACAAACTTTCATTGGTCGTTCCAACTGCTTGAGGGGAGGAGCTCTCTACTTCAGCGTTCGCAGATGTTTTAGTGGGGTTTATAGTGGATGATATTGTAGGCGTAGCAGGTTTTCTGTGTAGTGTTGGTTGAGTGGTGGGTGCTGTATTTGCGGGTTTCGTTGTCGACTTTGTCACATTATGCGAGTTATCCGTAGTGCTCGAATATTCTGTCGTTGCACTGGAACTGCTTCCTTTGTCTCCTGGAACGGGAGTGGGGTTTTCTAATTCACGGCTGAAATTATTGGGAGGCGTATCATTTAATTTTTCTTCCACGGTGGTATATGTGCGTTCTGTGCATTTTTTAGTGTTCACCTCACCAGCCGACGGTTTCATTGGAGAATCGCTTGTAGTTGTAGTAAAATTTCTCTGCGTTTGTGGGGCGGCCGTTGTTATAGTTTGCAGTAAAGAAGATGACGTGTATGATTTCGAGGTAGTTCGTTCCTGTAGTGTCGAATGACTGGTGGTTTCTATGTTAGCATGTTTAGTCGTTGTAGTGATTTCCGCATTATTGGATTTATCAGTGCTCTGAGAAATTCGTGATGTAACACCTGAATTGCTCATCGTTTCGTTGGTCGTTGGTGAAAGAGTCGAACTTGTATGGCTTAAATCCATGCTCGCCGTGGTATTTGACGATTCTCCGTCTTTTGAAAATGTAGGCTCGGTACCCGTTGTAGTACTGTTTCGATCATTCGGAATTTTAAACGGTGAATTGCTTTCGGGTGCTGTTGAGCCATGAGCTGATTGTGCGGTATTTAGTGTAGGCGAGTTTATCGTGGATGTCGATGGTGTTTCAGTTTCTTGCTTGCCTGCCGGATTTGTGGTCACTCTGACTGGAGTGGGTTCATCAGATGGTGAACTTGCAGTCGTATTCTTTGAGCTGTCAACTCTGGTAAAACTACTTGGTACTGTGCGGTAGCTGTGTTCGGTTTCCGTGGTTAAGAGCGTTTCAGTAGAACTGCTACTACTTGATGGAATGCTTGTTGTACCATTTGTTCGTTCTACACCACCCGTAACCAAGCTTTGATTGTTCGTATCAGTGGACGCCATATCGCTGGTCATTCCTACTGGCAGCCTGCCTGAAGCCGATCTTGAAGTGTGGTCTACTTCTGCTGTGTATGAGTTCCTAGTAGTACTAGTTACATGGACAGCAGTGGGCTGTACGGTCGATTGCGGAATTGTCGGATTAGTGATTTCCTGTTGAGAAATGCTTTCTGTTATGGGCGATTGCCTGCTGCTTGGGTTATCGTTGCGTACAACGGGGGAGGTCATATCTGTTGTCATGATGGTCCCAGCCTCACTGTAGTTCTTTGTAGAGTGAGAACTGTTCTGGGCGCCGCTTGAGTTCTTTTGTGTTCGCATGGTGTCAGATGGCGTCGTCGATCTCTTTCTTCTTGTGGGAAGGCTAGACGCCGAGCTCCAGTTATTTTCTGATGGTGTGGTGGTGTACTTGACAGACTGATTTATCTCTTTCGTTGTCGCGCCTATTGCGGCTGTGAAGTCTTTGGCTTTCGAAGAAGATGTCACTGCCACACTGGAGGTTGCTTGCGCTGTGCTGGTCATCCCAGTAGAGAAAATGTCTGTTGCGAAACTTCTTCGCGTGCTGGTAGAAGATCTCGCTAGCATAGTGGTGATCTTGATAGGCGACATCTTTTCTTCTGTAGTAGTCGATGGAGCATGCGTCGAGGTTTGCTGCATGTAGCTGTGCAACATCTCAAGGAAGAACTTCTGGCAGCCTTCGCAAACAGTCTTCAAAGCTTTCCCAATTGCCTGAGACACTGCGTACTTCGCATGCGCTGCAAATTTCTTTTCGACTTTGGCAAGTAGAGATATGCCATCCGGATGCGCGATATCAAGGGTTACCGAGTCCACAAACACTGTTAGGGTGACGTCTTCTGGTCCTGTGGAATATAACATGTAAAAATATTTAGCATAAACGAAAGCACATGGGTGAATAACACATCTAGATAAAACTGGAGGAAAACCTTAAATACGTTACTTGGAGCGTGACATCTAAAATAGCAAAAAAGCAGCGTATTCAAGGAACATGCCCTAGAGCTCCAGAAAGTTTATTGGACGCTTTAATTGCGATCTGGGCTAATAATTTGACAGTAGAAGGTGAACCACAGAAACAGACCGGAATGAACGTTTAGAACAGGAGTCTACTCGCAATGTGACAAACAAATGCTGTGCTTGAATGTGTTTACACTGTATGTAGCAGGTTCGGGAGGCATAGGCAGGCACGAAAGAGTAACGAAAGGGTGAGAAAAAGGTAGTTTTAAAGAAGGCACGCTAGTAACTTAGCAAGAATATCGCTAAATGTAAATAAAATAATGTTAATTTATCAGCTACACGTATTTTGTAGTCCGATATGTTTAATGCATTTATTATTATTCATGAACTAACCACTACAAATTTTCTAACCGTTTCGTCCGTCGATCTCGATTGTGCAGTCTAGCACGGTGGTATATTCTACCACACAGTGGTACAGCACACCCGTGTCGAAGAAGCCGGCGGCCGCGCTAATGGTAAACGGAATGTTCTCGCATTCTCTTCTAAAGGATAGCGTTTTGAGGCGCATGTGCTCGCTAGTGCTGGCTAACGTTGGCTCGTTGTGGCTAACTGTTCGCACGTATGTGCTAATCTTCCTTAGCATGGCCAGCTAGTGGATAATACGGGCTAGCACGGCGTAGCGCTGGCTTACTGTCAGCTGTAGTAGTGCTTAGTGCTTCCTAATGTTGGTAGTGTTGACTACCAGCTCATAGTTTTTTTAAGTGGTGGCTGATGTTGACTAGCGACGGCTAGCTATAATTTAATCTTGGTTAACAGTCTTTGCAGACTGTTTGACAGTCTGAGCAGACTTGGTTAACAGTCTGAGCAGACTGGTTAACAGTCTGAGCAGCCAAATTTGGCACGCTCTTTGCAAAACCAGCACTAGTTTTGCAAAGAGCGTCCCAAATTTGGCTAGTGGTCACCAGTGTAGGCTAGGACTCGCTAATGTTCGCAAACTGTCAGCAATTATTGACTAATCTTCGGCGCAGCGTCCATCTGTTCTCAATCAAAAGGAATCGGAAGCAGGAATAGAACCCAAGCCTTCTGCGTAGCAATCAAGTATTCTACCCCAAAGCCATGCCAGGTTTATAAACTGATTCCCACAACGCGCGGGATCTGCCGAATTTTTTCATTATTGAGCTTGTCATTAAAATAAGTTTTAACTCGTCATTGATACTTGTGAGATCAGCTAAACTGTGGGACCTACAATAAGAGCATATCGATATAAATCTCGTGAAAGCAATGGTGTGTAGGCTTTTGCTTTGGACGCGGAACGATGCGACTACACTAAACGTGAAGTTCAGAGTTATCAGAGGTCACATCAGAGCATACTTTTTCATCTTCGGGGAGAGAATATAGTAAAGTAGTTACCGCAGCGCTGATTGACGATGACAGAGGAAAATGACAGAAGGGACGAGCACTGACTTTCTGCTGAAAATTATGACACAATAGAGCGAAAAAAAAAGGCATAGTTAGTGTAGTCCTCACATTTCCGCACCTGCACAGCTGCTGAAAATTCGTCCTGTTTTTCCTGATTTGTTTTCGTTTATTCGGCACTCTATACCTGTTTCATCATATCTCAAATCCTCGCCCATGTTGCCGCACTTCTAAGAAAACAGGCTACGAATGCAGGCACGGGTAGACTGTTATTTTGGCGTCATCTTGCTCTGCTTTGCAGAAATGTTTTATCGTTAGCTAAATGGTGGTGAGTTCAAAGGGCCTCTAACCACCCCGCTTTCAAAGACAGGGGAGTGGATTCTTTCTCGCCTTCGCTACCTTTTCTACAGGCGATATCTCCTCCTCGCCACTTATTTCTTATACTCACGTGTACAATGTCAGCACTAAACGTTGAGCCTATCAGGATTTTTCCGCTTGTCGGCGACTCGCTGTTATTTCCGCTTGCGCAGCAGGAAACACACAAAATGAAGTGAAATAGTTGATCGCGTACCATAGCCATGCAAGACAAGGAAGAACGGGTGGGCGGTTGCATAGTAAAGCCGTGTGGGAGACAATTCCCAACTAATATTTCGCGTATACGGACCACTTGAGTGTATGTACCGTAATGACCTCACGTGGATCACCGCTGTTGCGCCACGAAATGCTCCAGAAAGAGGAGGAACGCCAGGACAATATAACGCGCTCGTTTACTCTATATTGAGAGGCTGGTGAGGGGCCCATTAAGGTTACGCATACTTCATATATTCACTTAGTTATAATTTTATAAATACAAAGTACTTACGTTTCCTTTCGTTGTTGAACTGAACAGAAAAACGTAAGTAGGCGCTCTTGACAGTGGCAACGATACGGAAGTAGTCGTTATTCCAGCGCCAGCTGTTCTTCTTTTTGACGTCATAGTAGGCGACGCTACCAGCAAGATCGAAATTGCAGAAAATAAATGCCTGCTTTCTGTGGTTCGACGCAGCCGTGTTGCATGTCCCTTTTAGTTCCCCTTTGTTAGGAAGGTTTAAAAGGCCGTTGTTTAGGAGAAAGTCGTATTTCATTAGGAAGTGCCAGAATGAAAATGAGGTGTCTTCCAAATCTAAGCGACCAGTCTTTCGACCACAGAAGAAGCTGTGCAGCACATCTTTTTCTTGGAACTTCGGAAGTGTTTGACCTGCGTGCAAAAAATCACCATTTGTTTAATGCAGACATGCACGAAATAAAGCTGGTGTATTGTTGACGTTTCGACTTTTGTGACAATGTGTATGCATCGCGGCACCACTCCTTATTTGTAAAGAAATGCACAACAAGAAGCCCAGACATTCGTTATAAAGAAGCCGCAGCATTTTTTTTAAAGGAATGTGAATATACAGTACATTCTTACACCGTGTGCCATCAAGAATTCATAAGTGGCTCGCAAATATTCAATGTGTTTTGCACAAATGAATCAGTAGGAAAACAGGAAAAAAATTGGGGGACGCCTAAGTTTCGCCTTTAAGAGTTGAACGCGATAGCGATATCCTGCCCCTTGCGCGCACTTCGTACACTACGAGTGTTTAGCAGAATGCGTGCACTAAGGTGTGTGCCTTATGTAATGGGTAACATGCTTTAAACCAGGAGCAATTATGCGCCAGAAACTTTTTCGAAGTTGCGATGCACCCACTACGCGGTCTTAAGGGAATACGCGCAGTAACATATCTGCCTTTTGTAATGGGTGGCTGTGTTTAAACCACCAAGTCATTATGATACTGACATGGTGTGACGCCCGATGGCAATGTACGCTTGTACCACGCAATATTACTGCGATATTACATCTCGTACTGCGACACCTGTATACAGGACGCGTATTTTTGAGAAGCATGAAAGTTACTTTCAGTGCAGCTCCAAGCAGAGGCGTGGATGTCGCTAAGTCGCTAAGTGACTGTGGTAGTGTAACTCTGGGTTATAGACTGTTGTGATGCTGTGTACTATTTTCATACGCATTCTATTAAATACCATGATAAAAAAACAAAAAAAGAGGTGTGCCTGTGTGGTAGAACACCTGCTTGCCACGCAGACGACCTGGGTTCGATTATTATTTATTTTATTTGCAGCTTTTTCGATTTTTCGGTCACGGACAACATGATGATTTTTCGCTCACAACCAACGGCGCCGACGCCGACAGCGGACTTTCTGCGAAACGAGCTCTTTAACGCTATCGCGTTAAACGTCTTAGCCAGTTCCACCGGAAGTGAAAGCGGCACAAACTGCGGAGAATTGATTCGCCTGTATTTCCATTGTGTTCATGTTGTGTACCTTTCTTCTGTTTATCTGCTTTTACAGCGAAAGCTGTTATGAGATCATTTCACCGGCCGTTTTTGGCGCCGTAGTTGTCAGCCGCCGCCGCCGGTGTCCGTAACCAGTATCGCTCAAAATAAGAAAAAAAAACGAAATAAGAGGATGGAACGAGGTTCGAACCTGGGCCCTCTGCGTGGGAGCCCAGTATTCAACCTCTGAGCCATGCCGGCGCTTTAAACTGCTTTGCAAAAAGGTCCTATACAGGCTTCATGTCGGGAAGGAACCACATTAGCAAATGCAATATAGCGTGGTAGAAGAGTAAAATAAGCACCAAGCGTCGCACAACGCGAATTCTGTAACCAGGCGTCACACAATGCGAATTGCGCAACCAGTAGGTTATTGAATGCTTCCAACCCATTACAAAGAGCTCTGCCATAATTCTTTGTCGTCATCAGGCACAACATCAACAAAGTGCGTATAATGCCTTACATGCGTTTAGCAGGTACCACGGCTCTCCGTAAAATGACGAAAAATGGCACAGTGCCTGCTGCCCTACTTCTCAAAAATTACAATGATTTATAGCGTAGTGGGTTCCTCGCACGTGCACTTGTATTGGTTGCCAAGGAAGCCCATAAGCGCATGATCCATTTCCTCGGGTTGGTTGGTTGGTTGAAAAAAATCACAGCATATCCACGGAGTCAATGATGATGAGTGGGTGAAGCTGCGGAGGTTCATCGGTAAACCGTGAATCTTCCGTGAATTCTGCCCAGTACATCATCACCGACGTGAGATCGGGCACGTTTATACTAAAGGTTCGATGAGTTATGACGACTTGCAGCTCACTTTAATTTTACATGTACGCTGTCAATTTTTATTGTTTAGAAAACCATTGCTTTAGAAAACATCTGGCGTCTTTCGTTAAGCAGCTGGCGTCTTTTCGTTTTGCTTTAGAAACATCTGGCGTTCTTTCGTTTTGCTTTTAGAAAACATCTGGCGTCGTTGGTTTATTTCATCAATCAACGGCGTTTTGAACAAAATTTTTATTGTTTAATCACGCACAGGAGAAATCTCACCAGGCACTACCTTGGAGGTAAACAATGGCTGCTAATAGGAATGAGACACAGAAGAAGTCGGCTTTTAGCTAACACTTACACTTCTACTTCTACTAACGTTTCCTACTGGAACATGCCAATGGCTGCTAATGGGGAATGAGAGACAGAAGAATTCGGCTTTTAGTTAACGCGCACGCTGCGAATTTTTTATTCTTCAACAACGCACAGGAAAAATCTCCCACCGGCACCACCTTGGAGGTCAAGATCTGGTACTAGCGTTACGACTGGTTACGCACTACTACGAGGGACGAACGGGTGCCGCCTTAAGGAGCTTCGCCCCTAAAAAAGTCACAGCTTCGCCGCAAGGGCGAAGCAATGAATGCGATAGCAAGAAACTAACTCTCAGTTTGAACAGCACTCCTGTTGCAAAGGCGGCCAAAGCAGCGAAGGAAACTAGAGTGCTTCAAGTGTCGAGCTGTTACACTTGATAGTTCGCGCTCATCTTCTGTTTGTTCGTTTAGCGGCGTCCCTTGAGCTCGAGTGACTTTCGTACGCTCCGTAACATGAGCGCGGACATCACGGTGAAAGCGTGAAACATCCCTCTTCCCCTCAGCACGAGAAAACCGCGCGAGCAGACAGCGGAAGGGCAAAGTTCTCCCTGCGCAAGCATAACAAGAAGCGAGCGCGCTCGCCGACTACTTTTAAATCCACCCGTCGCGCTCCTAACGCCATCTCGCTGGTAATGAAGAAACGCTTATAAGCGCCTAGCGTCTCTGAGTCCGTCCAGCGGTAAATGGTGTGTATATAACGCTCTCCGTTAGCTACGTGGAGGATCTGCGTTTCGTGGCGTAGTGGATAGCGCCACTCGCTGCGGAGCAAGAGGTCCCTGGTTCGATTCCGCGCTTCTGGAGCATTTTTCTGAGTTATTTTTCTTTGGGGCTTTTATATATATATACATACTTATGCATATACGGTGCATGACGGGCGACGGCGACGGCAAAATTCAGCCGAGACTGTCCATATAATTGCTATCGCAATAAAACTTTATTTGGGTCCTGCAAGGCGCGCCTCAGCGCGCAGCGGGCAGCCGACGTGGGGGTCATGTCCTCGGGGTCTCAGTAAAATTACAATGATTTAGAGTGTAGTGGGTTCCTCGCAAATGCACTTGTATTGGTTGCCAAGGAAGCCCATAAGCGCACAATCCATTTCCTCGGGGTCTCAGTAAAATTACAATGATTTAGAGCGTAGTGGGTTCCTCGCAAGTGCACTTGTATTGGTTGCCAAGGAGGCCCATAAGTGCATGATGCATTTCTTCGGGGTCTCAGTAAAGTTCTTCGGCCCCCACCTCTCTCTCCCACGTCAACGTATGTTATACAGCATGACGGAAGAGGGAAATAGCGACCGGGCGTGACCCAATGCAAATTACATAACTGATGGGCCGTTTAAAGCTTCCAACCCATTACAAAGGGCTGAGCCATAATTCTTCATCGTCATCAGTCGTAGCGTCAACAAAGTGAACATAATGGCTTACAGACGTGTAGCTGGTGCCTCGCTTCTCCGCAGAATGACGAATAATGCTTAGTAGGTGCTTCCCAACTTCACAAAAATTGTGATTTATGACGTAGTGGGTACCTTTCTAGCGTACGTGTGTTGTAGCCCCAAGAGAGCATACAACGGGCTCTGGAAACGCCGCTCTTCCAGCTTTCGCTGTGACTGTGCTATGGTTTCAGCGCAGGCCTGGCGTTTTTTTTATGCTCTTTTCTGGTATTTTCGTGTGATTATGTGATATTTTATATCCTTTTCTGATATTTTCTTGTGATTATCTGATTCGTTTTGCGATTATCTATCGCAAAACATTATCTACCGCAATCTATTTTCTGTTCTATGGTCTCATTCCTGCTCTTTTTCTACTATTTCCTGCTCCGAGCGCGGCGCGTGTAACTCCCGGCGCTGGCGTTTCGCCTCCGCTTCTCTCTCCTCTATTGATCTGTACCTAACTCCCGATGCTGGCGCGTCGCTGGCTCGGACAAAAGGATTAGACCTTCGGTGACGCCAGCGTTCACGAACAAGCAAGCGCTGTGGCATTCCAAACGTGCAGCCTGCCCAGCCTATGTGTATCAAACATGGGACCTGCGTGACGCCAACGCGAAGCATCAGACGACGACAGGGTGGTCGCTTAGATTGCTCCGCAGGACGTTTGAGGTTCTCTTTCAGAAGTAGAATGCGATAGCGTAATCGGGCCATGATCGCATCGCCTTCGCTTCTCGGTGTACACTTAAACCGTGGCGCACAGAAAGCCAAAGTGCCGACACACTCCGGCTTCTTTATCCATGCATGAGGCGCGACGAAACCCGACCACACGTCGGGGCGATGCCGTTTAAAAGCGCGCCTTTGCGCCCTTTGCTCCATATTGCGGGTGACAGTGAAGCCGCCGAAGGACCTCGGAGAAATGCGTACCACCATCGGTAAGTAATGCATATAAATAGCTCGCCTTTAGTGTACTAGTGTACGTATGCATGGTGGCCGAGCGGCTAAACGCCTCGCGCTACGGAGCGAGGGGTCGTAGGTTCGAGTCCGCGGTCCCACTTGAACTGAAGATTTTTTATTCTTTCTTTATTTGCACCTACCTCGAATTTACTCTCACGAAGAACGCTGATTTTTCGCTCATAACCAACGACGACGCCGCCGAAGCCTCTTTAACGCTATCGCGTTAAAAGCTATCGTGAAGCCGTCGGTGCAATTTATTGCTCCTATGTACACGTCTCAACACCTTAGCAGCTGTGGCGTGTGGGGTCTTCTTTGCACTAATACGGACGAGCCACTCCGCATTTAATGCACATGTGATAGCTGTGTGCCGGTTATCTTATTATTTTTTTGCATTATTTATACAGTCTTTGCACCATTGGTAATTCGCCATATATAGGGCAAACCATGCCGGTTATGCGTTGGCGTTTTTTAAAGACGACAGCCGATAACGACAATTTTTAAGCGCAGAAATTTTGGTCTGTCTGTCTGTCTGTCTGTCTGTCTGTCTGTCTGTCTGTCTGTCTGTCTGTCTGTCTGTCTGTCTGTCTGTCTGTCTGTCTGTCTGTCTGTCTGTATGTCTGTCTGTCTGTCTGTCTGTCTGTTTGTCTGTCTCTACCCTGATTCAGCGACCCGGCCAAAGATGAACCACTTGCTTACCGCCCACCCATCTTGAACTGGTACGGCTGTTCATACTTGTGAACGTTGTCGATCAAAAAGAAAAATATTACGCATATCTGAGGCGCAACATCACTAGGTAAGTAATAGATGGTGTGCCTTTAATAGAAAAAAAAAGACATAGATACGTAATTCTAAAGACCCTAGTTTCTTAAGCTGCGCTGAAAATGCCTATGCGCGCCGACGAACGCCCTCTGGCACGGAGGAAGTAAACCCTCTGCACAAGCGCATGTTTCCCAACGTATTGCCAGATGGCGTTCATACCTCACGCAGCGCCTCCTCTATCGTCTTTACCCGTCATTTGCAGCGGAGCACGCAGATATGCGGCCAATCATTTTTGTTTTTTTTATTTACTGTGAAGCATGTATATGGACACTAGATTCTTGCTTTACATTGCCTTTCATAGAATTCAGTATCTGTAGATACGGAATACAGGCAAATCCTTTGAAACGGCGGTGGAGCTCGGGCGGCCTTAGCACAGAACACTTTATGTAGGAACTTTAGCGAACTGATAGTCCAGAATGCACTTCAGGCCACGTAGTACAGAACTTACAGCGTCCTCTACTACAATATCCACGAGACGACGCACAAGACAACGGCTATTGCGCAATTTAACGGTACTCGATGGATCGCTGCGCCTAAGAAGTATCAGAAACCTCATAGGCGCATGACGAACATGCAGAAGGCTGAATGGTCTCTGTTTGGGCAGCTTGGTGTTCAGTTACTGCCGCATGAATCCGCGCGACAGATTAACAAAATCGCCGCACACTGGAAAAGATAAGTGAGTGCTATATTGTCTCGTCATTGTGTGTTTGTTTCATGTTTTCTTTCATGTGTCACCCTTATTCATGCTGCACAGATGACAAAGGCGGGAATTTATAGCACTCCTTGTGTAAGCTAACACTATGCGTTTAATTTGACCTGAGCTTGGCGCATTGTGTTCCTGGTTTCTGTACCTCTGATTGGAATGTTGATGTGTCCACTCTGGTGCTGTTACATAAACGGACATTGCGCTTCTGGTTTATTTACCACGGAAGTGTTTCATGCCGGGGTCTACCAAGACTTTCATGACGTCATGGAGATACGTCAGCAAAATGCACACGATCAATGGAAAAGAACGAAAAATAGAAGAAAAGTTCCGTTGACGGGAGTCAAGTCCATGACCTATCGGTTCGCGACGACAGCTGGCGGGCGCATTACCCACTGCACTATCGTCACACATGCAGGAGACTTCAGGAACGCGCCTTTTATCTCTTACAATTTCGAAACTCTATCGGTGCTCTTGGTTTGCGGGGTAGTGAAGTTCGTGTTGCCCCTTTCTCCGGTGTGAACCGAGAAAGCCGGCTCTCGTATGCCGCTGATGAGACGAGACTTAGACTGGGTAAATGCAGTTCGTTTATTCCGATGCGCACTCGGCGCGTTCCGAAATTCGTCTCTCCCCGGACCTTCCCTTCAGGTCTCTTAAAACACTGCTGCACGGGGTCTTCACAAGTTCAGGCACGGCACTCTCGAGCGGAGGTCACGTTCCCACGGTTCGAGCACGGCGAGCACAACACCGCAGTCGTCGGGTCATTTAGCTCGGCAGAGCCGCAGTCCGTGGCGAGCACTTGAAGTCGTAAATCTGAGCTCCGAGCTCGTTGAGCAGACGCTCGCTGCCGTCGCTGTCCGAGTCCCCCGCAATGGCTTGCGCCCACCGCACGGTCGTACGAGGCGCTGACGGAGATGTTCCGGCCAACACCACCACGCGTTTCCGAAGGCGTGCTTCTAGGAAAACGCCGCCGAAGCCAGCTGATATACGTGCCGACCCCCGGCATTCGCCCGCAGCTCGGTTTTGTTTATACGAGCCGCAGGCGCCGCATTGCTCCGTCCGACAGGGGTGGTGTCGGCGAGAGCGCTAGAGTGAAGTAATGCGTGGCTTCCGCGATTAGCTCTGGCGGCGCGCCGTTCCTACTGCTGTCCCATGCGGCATGTTTCCAAAAGGAGAAGTATAACTTTGTCAACGCCTTGAAACACCGCGATGTGGTGGCTTTAGCCCAAGGCTCGCTTATAGAATCCATCCCTATTAAAAATGTCCCACAGCGTTCCTAAATGTCACACAGCGTTCCCCGTTCGCACCGTAAGAAATCACGGCCGTCGCGTTTCCCGTCGCGTTTCTAGCCCGGCCGTGCTGTGACCTTTCTGTTAACTCTTTAACATTCCACGTGATGGCGACCTTCAATAAAGTTCTTTCATAGCAATAAAGTTCTTTCATCCATGGCGACCTTATCCCAAGCTCAGCATCGCATCAGCGACACTCTTCTGGCTGTCACACGGCTATCTATGATTACGCTGTCCCCGAGCGAATAGAACGGCCTGAGCAACACTAGCAACGGCGCGTTGCCGAAGTCAGTCTCGGGGGCCACGAGTAATGCATCATGACCCTAACGAGCGCCGACTGCGAGCTTTTCGGTAATCTCCGCACGGCGGAGGCTTACGCTGCAATATTGTAGGAAACTCTATGGTCGGTGAAATGAGGCATGCACGGTGATTCGATTCGGTGACGACGCAGTTACGTGATTCGCCTTTTGCGTCAGCGTGTGACACATCCTCGTAAGCGTAGGGCCGCTTCAAAGTGGACCAATGGTGTTTCTTTGCCGCCCACTGCTTCGAGTGCACGGCCACCGACTAAGAAAACGGCTGCAATAAGCGCCACAGAAAGGCAACGGCGTCGACGGACGCATATCGTGCAAGTGGGTGCTTTGGTGCAGCGAGAGACAAGCCATGCGGGAAGCGGAACGCCTTCGCCCGTTCACGGCTCGATCTATGAACTCGCCCTGTCACGTTCCCAAAGCGCTCTGTGGTAGTTTATGCATGAGAACTGTCATAGGCTACCCTACTACTGGAGAGCGCACACCTTGCCGTTTATCTCCTCAAATGACGACGCTTTGAAACAGTGCATGTCGTGTAGCAGAGTTCGTGAAGTGCATGTTGACGTCATCTTTGCTCGGGGCTCACCATATGCTGTGTCGAAATGTATGTTAACTACTACAGCTGCTACAAGGGTTTAATCATATTGAAGCACTTTAGTCGTCAGGTTGGAGATGTGCCACTAGGCTTCAACGTAGGTGCGTCGACATCAACTGGTGTTATAGCTGCCAAACACCAACAGAAATTGTGGAAGATCTGATACCTCAATGTGCAATAAACGTTCAACTACTTCTGTGAGGTGGTCGAAATTTCCGGAGCCCTCCACTACGGCGTCTCTCATTATCATATCGTGGTTTTAGGCCGTTAAACCCCAGATATTATTATTATTATTATTATTTATTTTTTTTGGTCATATGCCGCTCTTCTGCGTCAACGGGTAAACGCAAATAGCCAGGTCTGATTCTTGGCTACTTTTAGAGATTAACTACCCTGAGGAACGAGCACTTGCCATGCAAACCTGGTCAAGCCCTACGGTAGCCTTCTGCAATATTATTGTTAGGAGTTGAGCGCTGTGGTGTTTATCTCTGTACATCTTGTTTCTTACTATACGTTTTTACAATACCAACGCAGAATAAGTGTTCTGTCTTTTCTCTCTCTGACAGAAAGTTTAGATTTTGCTATTGTGGTTGTGTTCTATCTGTGTAATACTGCTGTTTCGCCTTTACGCAAGTCAGTGACGCGGCACCTGGCACAAAATTATGCCCCGTGTCTTTTGCAGTTTCCTTCTGTAAGCGCTGCAATGATCATTTGCAGGTGCACGCCAACGACCACCTTTCGTCGGCATCCCCCATGCTTAAATCAAGGTACGACTTTTTGCCTTGTTTATCTTCTTTCTTGTCGCTGTATCTTGCATAAGCTTGAAAGGGCGTGCCGTCTGCCAATGATCTAAATGAACTCCTGAGAGGCCAGGCGCACTCAAGGTACACTACTCTGCTTTTTTGCAGCATCAGTATAGTATTTAACACTATTTTCTTTAACACTATATCCTTTGTACTTTCGCCGTGACAGTGCCGTGCGCTGCGCGCAGGCCTGGCGTTTTTTTTTTCTTGTATGATGCAGAGTTGCCTTTCAGGCATAATGGTTAATACGTATATGTGTGTTAGATGCGCTTAAAAATAATTTCCAATTTGAATAGGAATGATGTAATTGAAGACCCTCGCTCAGTGGTGGATGACTGCGTGCCTGCAAACGGGGGCGCGGGAGGTTGGGTTTTTGGATTACTCCATCCCCGTTTTCGCACTTGGCCTTTCCATCTCTTTTGTTTCGGTTGGGGGAAAGAGCGCGAAGTATACACACATGCGCTAAGGTAGGAAGTTGCTTCCTTTGAAGTCCACTCGTCGAAACATTGGCTCCAGCGACACCCCGTGTTCATTTTAAATGCACATAAATAGAGTAAAAAAAGCGGGCACCATGCGAAGAAAGGCCTATTTCTTAAAGTGTATTGCTTCGAAAAGCAAGAGCAGAATAGCGTCATGGATCCGGCATTGCAGAAGGTCGAACACAACTGCGGCATGGTTAGGGCATGACAGCAGTGTTTCGCTTGATTCACATACTTGATTGTTTAAGAGCTTTTGGAGAGCTACAGTGTCAAAGCTGTGACTGGCACTTTATTCTTGCCATTTGTCACACTAGTTAAGAGTTTTGCATTTTTACAAGCACAGAAACCTTATGTATTATGTCTACTCCCCCCACCTTTCCCTACCAATTACCGCCTTTACTGTGGCTTCCACTCGCAAATACGGGGATGCTTGTGACATGAGCCTTGTGTTCCGTATACACACAGATGTAGTGCACGGTAAATTTCTATTCAACCGCCACGAAAACATTCGATTTTGTACTCGAGATTGTTACCTTAAAAAGCGCGGGAACTGCCTGATTGTCTTGTTTGGATTTTCAGGATTATTGCAGTGCCGGAACGGGAAAAAATGTAGACTTCAGCGAGTGCTCCACCCATATATATATATATATATATATATATATATATATATATATATATATATATATATATATATATATATATATATATATATATATATGTATGTATGTATGTGTACGGTATATATATATATATATATATATATATACAAGGAACGCCCAGCCTGTGTCTGCTGAAAACGCTGTACAGCTCTTGCTGTCCCTGCTCGGACGCTCTCGGCCCAGTGTTTTTATTATATTTTTGGTGGAGGTTGCTGCAGTTTTCCCCCGGCCCTGGAATTACGCAGTCGAAAGTTGCCGCCCGTCATGCCTGACAACGCCAACTCGACACTCACCACGGCTTCGCCGCCCATGGTGTGTCCCGGTGCCCAACTTCTGCGCGAACCCGAGATCTTCAGCGGCACCGATGAGAAAGACGTGGAGGATTGGCTTGAATCTTACGAAAGAGCCAGCGCTACCAACAAATGGGACGATCCTACGAAGCTCGGCACCGTGATGTTTTATTTAACGGATGTCGCCAAGCTGTGGTATAAAAACTACGAGGCTGATATCCCCACTTGGACGACCTTCAAAACCAACATCGCAGCAGTTTTTGGCCGCCCTGGTGTGCGCAAACTTCGGGCAGAACAACGCCTACGAAGCCGGTCCCAGCAAGCTGGTGAAACGTTCACCAGCTACATCGAGGACATTCTCGACCTCTGCCGCCGGGTCAACCCGACGGTGGCAGAAGCGGACAAGGTGCGCCACGTCATGAAGGGCATTTCCGATGACGCCTTTCAAATGCTGCTCTCTAAGAACCCTGGCACTGTCTCTGAACTCATTGAGCTTTGCCAGAGTTTCGACGAGCTCCGAAGACAGCGTCTTCTCACGCGCCGCCAACACGTATCTGACGAAGCCATCTCGAGCGTGGCTAGCGCTCCTCACTCCGAGTCACTGTTCTCCCAGATAAAGGAGTTTGTCCGTGCTGAGATCGCTCGTCAGCTTTCGTTGCTATCAACAGCCGGCCAACCACCATCGCCTTTACCAGCAAACATACGCCAGGTGATACAGGAGCAAGTTTGCGCGGCTCTGCTTCTGCCCGCGACACTCCACCGGCGCCGACCCCTGTTGCCTGTGCCGAGGTAAATGCTCCCCTGAGCTACGCCGAAGTTGCCGCACGGTCGCCGCCTCAGTCCTTCCGGCCATTACCATCTGCCGTGCCACTGCGACCAACACCCCGCCTCCATCAGGCCATGTACCTGCAGGGTAGCGGACAATGGCGCACTTTCGACAACCGGCCAATATGCTTTGCGTGTGGGCTACCTGGCCACGTCGCTCGATATTGCCGTCGTCGAGTACGTCGCGGCCATCGTTCTCGGCGTCTCGGAACCCCGGCCAGATGTCTTCATATACCGACCACCATCCTCCTGCCAACCGCCGCTTGCCATCGCCTCGACGCCGCCCGCTATCGTCAATGCGCCGTCGTCCCTCTACGCCGGAGCGGGAAAACTAATTGCCGCAGTTCCAGAGGCAGGAACTGCGCCACCCGCGAAATGACCAAGGCCTCTCCCTTCACCGACGAACGTTATTGACGTGTATGTGGACGGCGTCGCTGCACTCGCCTTTGTCGATACAGGTGCAGCAGTTTCAATTATCAGTGCCAAACTCTGCCGCTTGCTCAAAAAAGTTACGACGCCGCTGTCCAACATATCGCTTCGCACCGCCAGCGCAGACCGCGTCACGCCGGCGGCTGCATGTTCTGCTCGCGTCGTAATTAACGATCTCCTCTACGTCGTCGAATTTTTAGTCCTGCATTCTTGTTCACACGACGTCATTTTGGGCTGGGACTTTCTATCCGCTAATAAAGCCGTCATCGACTGTTCTCGCGCTGAAGTGGCATTTGAAGCGCTTTGCGATGCCCCGTTATTTGACGCTCGTGAAGCCGAGGACAAGCTATTTGTTGCGGAAGACGTTACTATACCGCCGCACTCCTTTGCCCTTGCCACGGTGTCCTGCAACAGTATCGCCAAGTCAAGCGCACTTTTTACGCCATCTCCTATCTTCGTCCGCCGCAAATGTTCACCGCTACCTTTTGCCCTTTTGGAAATCCGTGACGGTGTCAGCACACTGCTTGTCTCCAACCTTTTGCCATGGCCTCTTACACTGCTTCGCGGAGAGTGCGTTGGACGTGTCCACGGTGTCGACCCTTCGACCAACACTGACATGCAAACTGCTTCCACCGCCGAGGTCGGAGTGACCTGTGACTCCTCGCAGCAGACGCCTACGCCTGATGTCCTGAGCAGCTCCGTTGCCGACACGTTGACTGTTCCTCAACGCGCCCAGCTCCTACGTCTCCTGGACAGATTCCGTTCGTCCTTTGACTGCCAGCATGCTTCCCTCGGTCGTACGTCAGCTCTGAGTCACCGCATCGACACGGGTACCAGCGCGCCACTGCGACAAAGACCGTATCGTGTGTCTACGACAGAGCGCCAGGTAATCGATGACCAAGTACCTGACATGCTGAAGCGTGGCGTCATCCAGCCTTCGTATAGCCCATGGGCATCTCCAGTTGCCCTCGTTAAGAAGAAGGATGGGTCGATTCGCTTCTGCGTTGCTTACCGCCGTCTCAACAAAATCACTCGAAAAGACCTTTATCCCTTACCGAGAATTGATGATGCCCTCGACTGCCTTCAAGGCGCAGAGTTCTTTTCTTCTATTGACTTACGGAGCGGCTATTGGCAAGTCCCCGTGGCGCCTGACGACCAACCTAAAACGGCTTTCATCGCACCCGATGGCCTTTATGAATTCCGTGTCATGCCGTTCGGTCTTTGCAACGCGCCCGCAACATTCGAGCGCATGATGGACAACATTTTGCGAGGTCTTAAGTGGAAAACATGCCTCTGCTACCTAGACGACGTGGTTGTATTTTCAACAGATTTTCCTACGCACCTCCGCAGGCTAGAGGAAGTGCTTCAGTGCCTAACTGACGCTGGCCTTCAGCTCAACCTGAAGAAATGCCGCTTAGGCGCAAGGCAGCTCACCATCCTTGACCATGTTGTATCCAAAGACGGTATTCTTCCCGACACCGCCAAGCTTCGGGCAGTTGCTGACTTTCCTAAACCTGCGACTCTCAAAGAACTTCGCAGCTTCCTTGGCCTCTGTTTCTATTTTCGCCGCTTCATCAGGAATTTTGCGACCATCACCGCTCCCTTGAATCAGCTCCTACGGAGCGACTCAAAAAGTTACGCTTGGACGCCCGCTTGTGACGATGCCTTTCAAGAGTTGCGCCGTCTGCTCACCTCACCGCCAATCCTGCGTCATTTCGACCCTACTGCTCCGACTGAGGTCCACACCGACGCCAGCGGTGTTGGACTGGGCGCCGTGCTCGCGCAGCGCAAATCTGGATTCCAAGAGTACGTCGTCGCATACGCAAGCCGCACCCTTACTAAAGCAGAGACCATTTATTCTGTTACAGAGAAGGAATGTTTGGCCATATTTTGGGCTCTTGGTAAATTTCGACCTTATCTGTATGGCCGCCCCTTCGACGTAGTCACAGATCATCATGCGCTTTGTTGGTTATCCACGTTGAAGGACCCCTCCGGCCGATTAGCTCGCTGGGCTTTGCGGTTGCAGGATTTCGACATGCGCGTTGTCTACAGGTCGGGCCGCCGCCACACCGATGCCGACACCCTATCACGCTCGCCTGTATCAACCGACAGCACTGCCTGCCTATCTGCCGTGTACGAAGTACTTTCGTTCCCAGCTGACTGCGACATGGCGTCGGAGCAACGCAAGGATGCCTGGATCAGCGTTCTGCTCCGATTCCTTTCCAAGCCGTCGACTTTTCCTTCAGCTCCTAGAGCCTTGCGACGTCAAGCTACTCACTTTGAGATCCGTGATGGCCTCCTCTATCGCAGGAACTACATGTCCGACGGCCGCAAGTGGTTGCGGGTGATACCTCGACATCTTAGGGCTAAAATATGTTCAGCCTTTCACGTTGACCCACAGTGTACACATGCGGGCGTCTTCAAAACATACACCCGACTTTCCTCGAGGTTCTATTGGCGAGCCATGTACACCTTTGTGCGCAAGTACATTCGGTCATGCCCATAGTGCCAGCGATGCAAAGCTCCTACTCCGCACGTCTCCGGTACGCTCCAGCCAATACCGTGCCAGGCCAGGCCCTTCGACCGCATTGGCATTGACTTGTACGGACCTCTTCCCTTCACGCCTTCCGGAAACCGCTGGGTAGTCGTCGCTGTCGACCACTTGACGCGATACGCAGAAACAGCCGCTGTGCCTGCTGCCACAGCCCGTGACGTAGCATTTTTCCTGCTGCGGAACTTCATTCTCCGTCACGGCGCACCCCGCGAACTCCTGAGCGATAGAGGACGTGTATTCCTTTCCGAGGTTGTAAACGCACTCCTTGCCGAATGCCATATCGTTCATCGCACTACTACCGCCTACCATCCTCAAACCAACGGCTTGACAGAAAGATTCAACCGCACCCTAGGAGACATGATCTCTAAATACGTTGCCTCTGATCACTCTGACTGGGACCTAATTTTGCCCTTCGTGACGTACGCTTACAACACGGCTCCGCAGGCGACTACAGGCTTTTCACAACTTTTCCTCTTATATGGCCGCGAACCTTCGACCACCCTCGACACCATTCTGCCATACCGACCCGATTCATCCGAATCTACGCCCATCTCTCAAGTTGCCCGCCGCGCCGAGGAGTGCCATCAGCTCGCCCGCTCCTTTACAACCGTAGACCAATGGAAACAAAAATCTCGTCGTGCCGATGACCACCCGTACCCTGATCCTCACTTTCTTCCAGGATCCCTTGTGTGGCTCTGGGTTCCAGCTGTCCCTACTGGCCTCTCCTCCAAGCTTGCTACGAAATATCAGGGACCCTACCGTGTCGTTGCGCAGACGTCACCTGAAAATTACGTCGTCGAACCGGTTACACCGGCTACAGACCAACGATTTCGTGGTCGTGAAACCGTCCACGTACAGCGCCCAAAGCCCCACTACGATCCGCTTGTACTGTGTTCACCGTGAGTCGCCAGGATGGCTCCTTTTTCGACGGGGGACGATTGTAGCGAAGAGGAATGCCCAGCGCTGCAGCCACATCGCCAGCTCTGCTCGAGGCACTCTGCTGAAAACGCTGCCTGCGCCTGTACAGCTCTTGCTGTCCCTGCTCGGACGTTCTCGGCCCAGTGTTTTTATTATATATATATATATATATATATATATATATATATATATATATATATATATATATATATATATATCCTCTTCAGACCCCGCGTGCATTAAAATGCACATTTGTTTTTTCCTGGTTTTCGAAATTCACGCCACTATTAGAGCCAACATTCCTGGTGCAATCGCGTGCTCTATCATGTGGTGCCATCTGGTCAGCAATACAGGAAGCATACTACAGTGGAAGCCCCGTTTTCCCGCTTTGAAACATGGAGTCATTCTCGTCGTCGACGTTCTGCTCACGGCGTCCAAGTAATTCACAAATTGCTCAATAATTATCGTGTCACATTTCTTAAGTGTTGTTTAAATCTACTTAGGAAGGGCTTAGGAATAATTTCCGCATGTCATGTAACCCTAACAGCGAGTATTTTTGTTATCACAAGCTATTTTCCTCAAATGTGCATTATAATGCACACTCGGTCTCAATGGGTGCTTTTTCCTGCGTATGTTTGCCAATAACATGCGGTTCGTTACTCTTTAGCATTAAGCTTTGGCGTTTGTTTCACCTGGGAATCAGTGATAAAGAAACGTGTTCTTGAGTCGATGACCGCCAACGACACCTCGGACCTTGAATTCTCATACGATGAGGCTGTCCCTTCCCCATTACCTGTTGCCGGAAGGCAGGTGTGGTGCAGAATTTGACAATAGGCAGTTTTCGAATAGCGTACGCTAAGTTAGCATTAGCGTTTGAGGCCCGCTATTTCCGTCACTTAACGGGAGCCCGCAAGCAGAAGCGTACGACGCATGCGCAGTTGTGCGAAAAGCCAACGCAAGGCTTTTCGTACTCTACTCGAATGCTCCCTAATGAGTCACCACGCAAGCTGCTGAAAGCCGAGGTCGGGTTAGCAATCATCATTGACTCCGTGGATATGCTGTGATTTTTTTCAACCACCCAACCAACCCGAGGAAATGGATCATGCGCTTATGGGCTTCCTTGGCAACCAATACAAGTGCACTTGCTAGGAACCCACTACGCTATATATCATTGTAATTTTTGAGAAGTAGGGCAGCAGGCGCTGTGCCACTTTTCGTCACTCTACGGAGAGCCGTAGTACCTGCTAAACGCATGTAAGGCATTATGCGCACTTTGTTGATGGTGTGCCTGATGACGACGAAGAATTATGGCAGAGCCCTTCGTAGTGGGTTGGAAGCATTCAACAACCTACACGTTGCGCAATTCGCATTGTGTGACGCCTGGTTACAAAATTCGCGTTGTGCGACGCTTGGTGCTTATTTTACTCTTCTACCACGCTATATTGCATATGCTAATGTGGTTCCTTCCCGACATGAAGCCTGTATAGGACATGAAGCCTGTATGGATCAGAGGTTGAATACTGGGCTCCCACGCAGAGGGCCCGGGTTCGAACCCCGTTCCATCCTGGAATTTTTTCTCATTTCGTTTTTTTTCTTATTTCGAGCGATACTGGTTACGGTCACCGGCGGCGGCGGCGGCAGCGGCGGCGGACAACTACGGCGCCAAAAACGGCCGGTGAAATGATCTCATAACAGCTTTCGCTGTAAAACGAGCCCTTAAAAGTAATCTTCTTTCCTTCATTCATAGCGAGGGTCTTGTTCTGGCGGACATGATGCCTTCAGGTAGTATGCGAGGGATTATTGGTCAGCTGTCTGCTCGTAAATAGATCACGTGCTACGTGACGCCAAAAAGGCAGAAAAGAGTGTTCCACACTCGCCGCCATGGCTGCGACTGGCGCTGACTGACACTCCTAAGTTTCAATCCACATATATACCCTATAAAGTGGACGGGGAGATGACCGCCGCCGTAGCTCAGTGGTAGAGCATCGGACGCGTTATTCGAAGGTCGCAGGTTCGGTCCCTGCCGACGGCAAGTTATCGTTTCGTCCACTTTACTTTTTTCACATTTATATTCTAATTACTACAAATAACACCCCTATACTTTCCTTGGCATTGCTGTCTGTTAGTTCTCATTAATATTGTGTCTAACAAAGAAAAACGAGCCCTTAAAAGTAATCTTCTTTACTTTATGTGTGCGTGTTTTACAAGCAGGCCTGTCACGTCAAGACAAGCTGTGCTATATTATGCGATGCCGTTACAACAAAGAAAAACGAGCCCTTAAAAGTAATCTTCTTTTATATATATATATATATATATATATATATATATATTAGGGTGATTCCACGTAAGATCGAACAAACGATGGCTGGTCGACCTCTCAAATTTATTTCAAAATTCTATATATTATTGCCTGATGAGTGGAAAGAAGAGATCCGCAATTTGTTATGCCGCCAAAAATTTTTTCGAACCACAGGAAATCAATAATGACGAAGAGGTGGAGTGGAGCGCTCATCCGCTCTGCTGTTTTGGCCAACTTTCGTTATGAATTGCAGAAAATATATTAAAGTTAGGTAGCTGAAATTTATTTACCTAAATATATGCATGTTTTTGCTTCTGCTCAGGTATTTTTAGTTTTTATGTGTAGTGTAGATGTTTTTATAAAAAACCTCAAAAATGGCCCAATCGGCAAAATTTTCTTTACTTTGAAGGTCTTTATCTCAAAAAATCCTTGTAGCAGAGCGACAAAAGTTCTGCATTACGTTCTTCGCATGCTTATCTACCAAACTGCCGAACCTTGTATTTATATTTCTTTTCACTGAAGAGATATGATCGGGCTAATTTCAAGAAAACACCGAACAATGAAAACTCCTGACGACAATTAAAAAAAAAACCCCATTTTTTAAATTTCTTAAACTTTGTCCACTTATTCTCCTCCATGTCAGCTTTCACAATCATTAAAAAACATGTTGCATAATGTCGTTTCGCTAAAAGTTACGGCCCCTCCAATAAGACCCTTAGGCAAGGAGTGGCAATTCAGACTTCTTGCCCAGCAAGTGTATATAATGCAGGTAGGATTGAATTTCTTTTTATTAAAAGACCAGCAGTACCAAAAAAAGTGTCGACAGCACTGAAGACGTTAATTTTGAAAATATTTGGTCACTGCAGCGGCCACGAGCTCGGGGCTACCGATCAGGCGCGCGCGCACCCGAGGTGCTCGTTGTAAGAGACGGCGCAGTGAGAGCTCGTTTTCGCGTCCTCAGACCGATTGAGTTCGAAACAGCAACACCTCTCGGGTGACTTGAACGCACGTGCAGCGGTAGTCGCAGTGATCTGGTTAATTGCGTCGATTTCTTTTTCAGGGGGCATAAGAATGTCATCGTTAAACTGTGCGTTCCGTGAAGGTCTTTCATTGCAGTGGTAGCAAAAGCACGCGTAGCAAAAGTAGTCCGTCTCACTGACAGTCACTGATCTTTCGGGCGTTAAACGTTCCTTCAAAGGATTTATGTCTAGGTCGGTAACTCTGCGAAATTTTGGCTTCTTTGCAATAATTAAAGGAGTACTGACACGATTTTGAGACATCGCAAAAGGGACATTTTTTGCTTCGTTGGTATGCAGTGTCCACGCTGTCCACACACTGGAGTCGGAGAACACGTATAAAATATTTTAATTTGACTTTGAAGTTTTCGTCGCTGAGCATTTGCAAGCCAGCCACACTGCAAGGACATTATCCCGACAAGTCAAGACAGTTCCTCCGAGTTCGCGAGTTCTGCGTCCTGCATGCAGCCTAAATCGTAGAAATCACTGTCAGGTCACTGGACGACAATTCACTCATCGTTGTCTATTGCACCACGAGCAGATGACGGATTTCCCGCTAGTACGTCGCGAATTTTTGTATCTCCGTGACGTCACACTGCTATGAAACGACACTGAGAAGCCACCCCCTCGATATCGAAACCGAAAGTGTCTTTTTAAGGTGGCGCTAATTAAAATTTATAGGATGCATTCCCAGGCACCAAAATAGTCGTTTTAGGTTTCTCGGCACCAGCATTTTTATTTGGAGCAACAATCCGATTTTTTTTTAAATTCGTGTCAGTACTCCTTTAAGCTTCTTGTGCTTCGAAAGGTATTCTCCACAATAGATCCATTCAGAGCTATACTTTCTCGTCATGAGACGCACAGGAGGAGTAGAGTAAGAGCAAAGCACAAGAACTATCCGCGCCGAATGAAGTGTGAACAGCGCTCTGAACGCGCGGCTAGTTCAGGCCGTCTGCTGCAGACATCTAAGATAGGCAAGCGCGACCGGTTACCGATAGTTTTGCTTTTCTTTCCTTTGACAATCCATATTTTGCTTTGCCACTGGAGCGCCACGTTCATGCTTTCCACTGATCGCAACTGGCGCAGCGCAGTTTCTATGGCAGCAGCGTGCGTGAAGCGAGCGCTCATAGCTCCCTTATAGAGTTTTCATCTTGCTTCCATCTCCGCCGTGTTATCAGCGCCTAGCTGAGATGCGTACAGAGGGCGGATAGAATAGCGAAGCTCCAGTGCACGTGCGTTCAAGTCACCCGAGAGGTGTTGCTGTTTCGAACTCAATCGGTCTGAGGACGCGAGAACGAGCTCTCACTGCGCCGTCTCTTACAACGAGCATCTCGGGTGCGCGCGCGCCTACTCGGTAGCTCCGCGCTCGTGGCCGCTGCAGTGACCAAATAATTTCAAAATTAACGTCTTCAGTGCTGTCGACACTTTTTTTGGTACTGCTGGTCTTTTAATAAAAAGAAATTCAATCCTACCTGCATTTTATACACTTGCTGGGCAAGAAGTCTGAATTGCCACTCCTTGCCTAAGGGTCTTATTGGAGGGGCCGTAACTTTTAGCGAAACGACATTATGCAACATGTTTTTAATGATTGTGAAAGCTGATGTGGAGGAGAATAATTGGACAAAGTTTAAGAAATTTAAAAAATGGGTTTTTTTTTAATTGTCGTCAGAAGTTTTCATTGTTCGGTGTTTTCTTGAACTTAGCCCGATCATATCTCTTTAGTGAAAAGTTATATAAATACACGATTTGGCAGTTTGGTAGATAAGCATGCTAAGAACGTAATGCAGAATTTTTGTTGCTCTGCTACAAGGCGTTTTTGAGATAAAGACCTTCAAAGTAAAGAAAATTTTGCCAATTGGGCCATTTTTGAGGTTTTTTATAAAAACATCTACACTACACATAAAAACTAAAAATACCTGAGCAGAAGTAAAAACATGCATATATTTAGGTAAATAAATTTCAGCTACCTAACTTTAATATATTTTGTGCAATTCATAACGAAAGTTGGCCAAAACAGCAGAGCGGATGAGCGCTCCACTCCACCTCTTCGTCATTATTGATTTCCTGTGGTTCGAAAAAAATTTTGGCGGCAAAACAAATTGCGGATCTCTTCTTTCCACTCATCAGGCAATAATATATAAAATTTTGAAATAAATTTGAGAGGTCGACCAGCCATCGTTTGTTCGATCTTACGTGGAATCACCCTAATATATATATATGCATGCTTAACGTGCTTCCTTAATAATTCAATTACGAATACACTGCTGCACTGTTCAAAAAATAACTTGCCGCCGGCAGGGTCCCTGCCGGCGGCAAGTTATCTCTTCGTCCACTTTACTTTCTTCACATTTATATTCCAATTATTACACATAACATCTCCTATACTTTCCTTGGCATTATTGTCTGTTAGTTTTCATTAATATTGTGTCTAACGAAGAAAAACGAGCCCTTAAAAGCCATCTTCTTTACTTTATGTGTGCGTGTTTTACAAGCAGGCCTGTCACGTCGAGACAAGCTGTACTATATTATGCGATGCCGTTACCACAAAAAAAGTTCGAAGGGTGTCCGAAAGATGTCTAAGTAGTATCTCATCCAATGGAAGCTTATAAATGCCATGAATTGGTGACGTATTAATGTGTTCTTACAGAATCGGCTTTATAGACACGATCATTTCAGGTCGCTGTCGTGTCTAAGTTCATAAAGGTATGCATTTTGCTTGCCATTTTACATTAGCGAAGTTCGTCATTTCAGCATTTTCACTGCTGTCATCATCCAGGCTTCTCAGCTCCTGCTTTTGTCCGGTCGACAAGTATTTTTGACAATCAACTATCTTTTGAGGCACTGTTGTTACAAACTTTCGGTGACAGCCTATGTGACGCAGACATCGACTTGTATGACGAATATCATTTTGACACGGTAGTTCTGGGTTGGAAAATATTTTCCACATATGTGCGCACGAAAGAAACCTTTCACGAAGCCGTTGTGTTGGTCACTTGGACCGAACAGTTTATCTGACTCGACGCTCAACCAGAATGCCCTACGTCTTAAACTACCTATCGTCGCACGGATTGCCAGTGACAGCTGAAATCACGTTGCACACTACGAGATTATCAGAAATAGAGTGCACATTTTACACTGTAAGAAAAAAAGGGTATATGTGATTCTTTTCGGGTAGACCTGACTTACCACGTATATGACTCTCTTTAAAGAGTTGCGTTAACTCTCTTGCGGGTCACACGACTCTAAGAAGAGAGTATACGAACCCCAAAGAAAGTTGACGTGCCTCTTTAAAAAAGAGTTATATGCGTGGCGAGCCATAACTCTAAAAAAAAAAAAGAGTCAAAGAACTCTCTTTTTCTTAGATTGCAGGCAGCTGCGGACAATTGTGTGAGTTGGAAGCAAAATACAGCTGTACGGTTTTTGTGTCGCTCTCCATACGATTTAATCGAAATCTTAAAAAAAGTTTCGTTTAACATAAACTCCAACAAGCTCGTTGGATCTAATGTAATATTTTGGAACAACGGTGACACGCTTACACTGCTGAATCTAGTCAGTTCTTCGCAATCCTCATAGTCAGTGGCGTAGCCAGGGGGGTTCATCCTCCCCCCCCCCTCCCGGATATATTTAATTTTGAGTGTGTTATGTGCACGCACACATGGAAACGCAAGCACGAACATAAATAAATTCTGGCTAAACTCCCTGCCCCCCCTCCCCCTTCCCTGAAAAATTCTGGCTACACTACGGCTCAAAGTGGTCATTAGACTATTGCATACGACATGTTTCAATGTGTCCTGTGAAAAATACCAGTGCAGTGAGAGAATGGTAAAGTCTTGAGGCTCAATGTATATCGAGGTTATCACACTGTAAAAGGCTTAGGCTATAACAATGCAAGTATGATTTGTCGCGCCATTTTATACACTTTGCTCGCCACCTACCCTTTTCCTGCTGCAGATGACTACTCAGAACGTGGCATTTCTACACAATTATGCAATTTCTCAAAACAGATGAACTTGCACGTGAGGTGTGCCATTTGCGGACAAAGCAGAAAAATGAAGAAGACCGCCTTCTGTGTGGCCTCATAGGAACGAAAAGAAAACGCATGCGACCTCAGAAATAGCTGTAAATAATAATAATAATAATAATAATAATAATAATAATAATAATAATAATAATAATAATAATAATAATAATAATAATAATAATAATAATAATAATAATAATAATAAACATTCATATTCACCGACGAAGTAATACTGAGAATTTTCTTACCCAATGCAATGGCGAAAAAAGCTGTGACAGCATAGACCACATTCGGTTTCATCTGCGATGAACGAATGTTCTCCTTTTAACTTCTGCAAGGCTGCATGTTTACCAACAACTCGAACAAGTCAGGCCGAACATAAAGAATAGACAGCACCACACGAGGACAGATTCACGACTGAATGTCTGTTGCTGGTATATCACCACACAAAATAAAAATAACATGACTCATACGCAAGCTAGCAAATGTAAAAACTCCCGAGCAAGAAAATCAGCGACGCGTCACAGTCCCACGTGATTCAAGATTGCAAGGTCAATGGTGTACGCACCAAGGAAATGTTTTCTTTGCTGTGTACCGCTAATGACGCCTCGCTTAAGCACGTGTCCCCACATTTTCTGTTTTTGATCTGGCAGGCGACCGGCTAAGAGGCGGGCTTTTTCTTCCTTCTACCTCTGGAGCACACGTTGTGTCAGATGCAAACTACAGGCCGAGCTATGCGTCGCCAAATATGCATAACTGGCATTTTTCAACCTATGCAATCTGTTATTAAATGCATGTGCCGGTTTTGTCGATGTAATATGTTCTGCCAGACCTGAAATATCATAAATAACATTCTCACGCGCACAACACTAACCTTGGGATGTGTCTCAAAGGTTACGTACTACTAAGTTTTCCTGGCGGTTTTGTAACGCCTACATGCGTAATAGCACTGCTTCGCACGTGCTAGGCGATTCGACTGGGCAGTAAATATCCATTCATCTCATCCCATGAAATGGCGACTGCTGATGGAGGCAGGAACCAAATGTGTCTTTAGGGGCCCATAAAACTACCCTATTCACAATTCATCCAACAAACGGCAGCTCTCATTTAAAATGCGTTTGATGTGGAAGAATGACGGGAGATAAGAGAACCACTGCTTAATATGCAAGCTGGCCCCGCCACGGTGGTCTAGTGGTTATGGCGCTCGGCTGCTGACCCGAAGGTCGCGGGATCGAATCCCGGCCGCGGCGGCTGCATTTTCGATGGAGGCGAAAATGTTTGAGGCCCGTGTACTTAGCTTTAGGTGCACGTTAAAGAACCCCAGGTGGTCGAAATTTCCGGAGCCCTCCACTACGGCGTCTCTCATAATCATATCGTGGTTTTGGGACGTTAAACACCAGGTATTATTATAATATGCAAGCTGCTTACTGAGACGAATTTCTTTTATTCTTAATAGCGAGAGATGCAGGATTCGTTCACAGACTGCATGACATTCTCAGTAAAAACTTGCCGGCAATGAAAATTAAAAACATGTGTGATCGTTGCATTAACTCTTCGCTGAACTCAGTGCTGCCTTAATGTCAGTGATGGTCCCAACTTCACAGAAAACGCTACATATTGGTTGCCATCAGATCAAGATCATTCGTGAGAGTAACTTCAAACAGCCTGGCTTATCCCATTGTTCTGTGTTGCGTGCGCACGATGGGCAACATGTGAGGAGCTGTGCGAGTATAAGCGAGCGTGTGTCTTATGTGTGTTCAGCACAGAGGAAGCTGTACTGCCCTGCATTAAGTTGCAGCACACGTTTTGCAAAAAATGAACAAGAAATTACAGTAAGACCGACAAGCCCTGAATATAAGCATTCAAATTTTCTGATCAGTTACAGTTTCTGCATTATTGACATCACGTTTCTTGTATTGCGTGTAGAAAATTTTACAAAAGAAGCATTACGCCACACCGCATCCTGAATTGCTACAACTATACCGTCATTTTGCTCGTTGCAGGAAACCACCAAAGCTAGTGTTAGAAGCCCGGCTTCCTATTGAAGAAGTGAACTTGGTAGCTACCAAACGTGCTACCTATTTACACAGAACGAACGCGCAGAATATCACGCAATGCATAATTGTGGAATATTATGTGTTAGTGGAGGCCCTTAGTAAAGCGGTGAGTTTGAAGATGTAACCTCCCTGCGTTTCCTTTTCATTTATTTCTCTCTCTCTTGAAGATGTAATTTTTTCTGACATATATTACCGTAATATACCAGCGGCGCCTGTTGCCATATATGGACCACGCACACTCACATACGGAAGAAAAAATCGCCAAAAGCGAATGTGATTACAGATGTACCCTTACCACAGAAACTTGTCTCCTGGATTACGGCGTTCAGTCATTAGTTCTGGTCCACCTCTTAGACGAAACAATAGGAGAAACAAGTTCAATACTTCTGAAATACTGCCCTTTTGTCAAAGATAACGTTAAGCAGGAGTATTCTGCATAAGCCTCTTGAGCTGGCGCAAGTGGTTTTGAGGATACATTAAAACTTAATGTGTTTAACGAAATCTGTTGGACAACGTCACCGCTAATATTAAGTGCGAAAAAATTCTGCGAACACGTTCCTTGAACAACTCGATTTTGACAGTACAGTGGACGTTACTCCTTGAGAAACGAACTCAACGAAGAAAAGCCGTTGAACGTCAGTTATTTTTTTCATTGCACGATGTCTTGATATGCCATTGTAGTTTTTGTATCATGAAGGTTCGTTCGAGAAGCTTGTCTCTGTTCTTCAAGTTTATGCTGTCAGCCTTGATGTGATGCTCGTCGGTACGCTCTTTCGTGACGGCTTTAAAAAGTCCGAAAAAGTCAGCTAGGCTGTCTCGGAAGGCAGAACGCTCAAAGGCGCGTTCATGAGTGTGAGTTAATTGGCGACTGCAGCGCCGACATTGTAATAGCTGCCTGTTGCTACAGCGACTATTTTTTCGGGATGCTAAAGTTGAGAGTTCATCGGTTTAAATTAAAAAAAAAAGAAAAAAAGAACGCCAGGTCTGCGCGGAGCGCGCAGCGCGCAGCACAGTCACAGCGAAAGCTGGAAGAGCGGCCTTTCTAGAGCCCGTTCTAAACGCTTTTGGGGAAACTAACACAAGTACACATACCAGGTATCTACTATATACGCCACAAATAATTTTGTTAAGTAGGGAAGCACCCACTACGCCATTATTTCTCCTTCTGCGGGTAGGCGAGGCACCCGCGACACATCTGTAAGGCACTATGTGCACTGTTCATTTTGCATGTTGCTGATTACGATGAAGAACTATGGTTCAGCACTTTGTAGTGGGTTGGAAGCTTTCAACACGCACCCGTTGCGCAATTAGCATTTTGTGACGCCTGGTTGTTATTTTACTCTTCGGCCACGCTATATTACACATGTTAACGCGATTCATTGCCCGACATGACGCCTGTATAGGGTCTTTTTGCAAAGGAGTTTCAAGCACCAGCGTGGCTCTGTCCCAACAGTGCAGAAAGGTCAATTGTTTCAGGTTGGTTACAGATTAAGCAGTCGGAGCCTCATGGCATATAGAAACCTTGCTCCTCTAAAAAGGTTCTTACCGGTAGTGTTCCTGTAGGTAATATTAAAAAAAAATGCGCATTTGGAGATTTTGCGTTTTTTTAACTCTCTTAAGTACATTATGATCCCTGCCTGTAGTATACAGCGCTCTGGTCATTGGGATGGGTAACACAATGCCACGTACGTCCTTATAAAGCTTTTTCTTTCCTAACGAAAACAGGGAGTCGGTAGAAAAGCGGACGCTCAAGAAACGCACACTTGCCACAACTTCCTTCATATAGCCGTGTACTGCAATTTCATCTCTTGAGTGCTGACGATAAACTCGGGCAACAATAGGCCGAGTCTTATTGGGCACACTGTTAACAAGAATTGGTTGCTTGCCTCGCGGAAAAAGAAAAACCTAATTACCAACTGTTTCACCTAATCATGATGATTGGATTGCACAGTATATGGCGCTCACGAACGGCTGGATTTTACTGTAGCCCGGATAGAAGAGCAGCAAGACAGTATATCAAGAAAGTATGGTCCGGTTTATCAAGGTAGAAAAAAAAAAAATGTGTTCCTTTATGGTTGGCTAGGGTAGAACACATGCTTACTATGAAGGAATTTTAAATCACAGTGATGTTAATCCTGTGGTTGACGGTAGATGTGTACTTACATGTTTGTGGCGTCTTGTAACATAATTCTGTTGTCCCCGTTTGTGTGAAGTGCAACCGGAAATAAAAAAAAAAAAACCAGCGTGGCTCTGTCGCAGAATACTTGATTGCCACGCAGAGTACCCGGGTTCAAATCGCATGTGATCCTGAATATTTACTTTTATTTCACTTCTTCTTGTTCCGTGTGATAGTGGTTACGGACACCGGCAGCGGCGGCGGCGGACAACTACCCCACTGCCGTTGTGATCTGGTAACAGCTTTCGCTGTACAAATCGCATATGATATTCAAGCGATATATATGACACCAGCGATTTAACTGTACGCTTGGAGAGACAAGATGTTATATGGAAGGTGGGCGGTACTCTCCAAGATAAGGCCTAGTATTTATTACTGCTCACATAACACTGTGCTTTGGCTTCGCGTTCATTAATAAGTGCGAATGAGCTGAATGACCTCGACAAAGAGATAACGCAGAGCCTGGTGCAAAGTTCGCATCCTAATTGAATGGGTTACAGTTTTATGCGTAAATGCAACCTTTAAGTGAAACGAAAAATATATGCTGCGTCGTAAATGCATAAATATTTTAATTACCGTAAGAATATGAACCGTGAAGACGGCACAATAATGTGAAAATGAACACCGTTATTAAAAGTCGTCGTGTTAGTACTCAGTCTGGAATCCCATGACCACATTTAAAGTGCAATTTCGGCGTTTTTCTGAATTTGTCAAGGTGGTGAGAGTTTGGTAGTAGAGCTGCTCCCAAATTTCGATCATAATTTTTCAGAAGCAAACAAGTTCGAAAACTAAGCCGAAACATGACTGAGCGGACGAGTGAAGTTTCTTCGTGTGATGTGCTTTGGTGGCGCGTTCCCGCGGAGAAGGAAAACAGAGACGGCTCATGCCTGGCTGACGCTCAGCTGACTCGTGCCGGCACCGAATCAACGACACTGTCTTCGAAGCTGTCGATAAAGGACAGCTGTGACGTCAACGAACTAAAAAGTTTTTTTGCCGCTGTTAACATCACAGAGCTACGCTTAAAGAAAATTAGAGTCATTTCACCCTTTTCATGTGATTCCTGATTCCTTACTTGCCATGATGATATCTGGGATTTAACGTCCCAAAACCACGATATGATTATGAGAGACGCCGTAGTGGAGGGCTCCGGAAATTTCGACCACCTGGGGTTCTTTAACGTGCACCTAAATCTAAGTATACGGGCCTCAAACATTTTCGCCTCCATCGAAAATGCAGCCGCCGCGGCCGGGATTCGATCCCGCGACCTTTGAGTCAGCAGTCGAGCGCCATAACCACTAGACCACCGTGGCGGGGCTCCTTACTTGCCATATATATATATATATATATATTGTAGAGAGGCATTGGAACGCTGTAATGGGTCGTCCTCTCGAGCGCCTTCTAGTGGGTCGCCCTCATCGCCTCTTCTCTGGAGAGCACGCCCCTTGTGCTCGTGCTCGTGAGAGTCTGCGCTCTGTCGTGACTGTCGTCGTTGTGCACCGCCGCCGTCAATCCCGCCGTCAATAAACGCCTTTACAAAGTGGTGGAGAGTGCTGTACCGTCACCACAACTTCGGTCTCCATTCGATGCCCCTGGAGCTTCGATCCCGTACCATGCCATCTGCCATGCCGCAAGACGTCGCTCAGCAAACGCCGCCTCCTGCTCCGACCGCTTGTCCCGGTGTCCCTCGCATCCGCGAACCCCCAGACTTCACTGGCGCAGATGGGACCTACGTGGAGGACTGGCTCGCGACCTATGAACGCCTGAGTGTCCCCAATGGACGAGGCAGGAAAATTGACCAACTTGGTTTTCTACCTCGCGCGTGTGGCCGGCCTATGGCACAACAACCACGCATCCGATTTTACGGCGTGGTCCGACTTCAAGACCGCCATTATCAACGTGTTTGGCCGCCCAGCCATTCGTAAGCTGCAGGCCAAACAGCGTTTGCGAGAACGAGCTCAGCAGGCCGGCGAAACCTTTACCAGCTACATTGAAGCCATCCTCGATTTGTGTAAGAAAGCCGACGCCACCATGTCGGAATCTGACAAGATGACGCACATTATGAAAGGCATCGACGACGATGCCTTCCCGATGCTGCTCGCCAAAAACCCTAGCACAGTAGCCGAGGTCATAACGCTCTGCCAGAGCTACGAGGAGCTGCGCCGGCAGCGGTCGATGACCCGTCGCTCTCCATCCCGCGACGCTGAGCTCGCTGGCTTGTCGACATTATCCGACCACTCCGCCTTGCTCGCAGAGGTGAGTCATTCGTGTGCGAGGAAATCGCGCGCCAGTTCTCTCTGCTGGACTTTGCTCAACCTCAGTACGTTCAACAGCCGTCAACCACTCTTCTCCCTCTCCTCCGTCGAGCGATTGAGCAGGAAATCGCGGAGGTTATGCCAGAGCACCACCAGCACCATCCGGCTCCTGCACCACTGAGTTACGCCCAAGTAGTCGCAAGGACGTCCCCAGTAATACCTACGGCAGCCCCACACATTTACGCCGAAGCCGCCTCTAGACATCAGTCCTTCGAAGCGGCTGTGCCGGCTACCTACGCCGACGTCATGCGCAGGCCACGACCGCAGCCCACGCTGCAGTCATATCAGTCGCCACACCGTCAATCACGTCCTGCGTCATGGGTGGGCCTTGCTCCAGCAAACCGATGGCGCACACCTGACAACCACCCCATATGCTTCGCATGCGGTTACGCCGGCCACGTGGCACGTTATTGCAATCGCGTCCAGCCGCCTCAAGTCGTGTCGCCCGCCACCAGCCAGTCAAACCGCACATTTTACGCCCCACCTACGCCTCTGTCACCGTCATCACGAAAAGCTCCATCTAATTCATTGCGCACCAGGCGAAATCGAACTCTCCCCGTTCTCAAATTTGACGCCGGCATACATTTCATCGGTATCGAGCAAGATCCTCGTCAAAGACGATACCAGAGTACCTCCAAACTCGTCGACGGCTGTGTCAGTCGATTGCGCCGGTCTCTCCGACACCATTGCACTCATTTCGCCATCTGACCACGTTTGCAGAAGGAAAGGCTTGCTGGTACCTTTCGCGACCGTCCAAGTCACTCAGGGCAGCACCGCTATTTTTGTTAACAACCCATCTCCTTACATTGTTACGCTGGTGCGAGGGGAATGTCTCGGCAGAGTGGAACCCCTCGAAGAAGCACAAGTTATGGACGCAAACGATGACACGCGCTGTCCCAGTTCCCGTACGCTCAGTGCTGTTTCCACGTCCGATTCGTCACCTACTGATGTGTTTAGGTCCTCCATTGCTGACAACCTCACATCGGTCCAGCGTTCCCAACTTCTGTGCCGACTGGAGGAATTTCGTTCTTCTTTCGATGTCGAAGAAACTTCTCTCGGTCGAACTTCCGCTGTTACGCATCGCATCGACGCTGGCGCCCAACCACCATTGCGGCAACGTCCATATCGCGTGTCTCCCGCAGAACGCCGGGTCATTAATGAGCAAGTCGACGATGTGCTTCGACGCGACGTTATTCGGCCCTCGGACAGCCCATGGGCGTATCCCGTTGTTCTCGTTGCGAACAAGGACGGTTCCGTGCGGTTCTGTGTGGACTACCGAAGGCTCAACAAGATCACTCGCAAGGATGTTTATCCGCTGCCGCGAATCGACGACGCGATTGACAGCCTCCAAGGAGCAGAATACTTTTCATCTCTCGATTTGCCCTCGGGGTACTGGCAAGTACCCATGGCTGATGACGCTCGACCGAAGACTGCCTTTGTCACGCCCGACGGCTTGTACGAGTTCAACGTCATGCCGTTTGGTCTGTGTAATGCGCCCGCGACCTTCGAGCGCATGAGGGACACCGTTCTGCACAAGTTGAAATGGCGCACGTGCTTGTGTTACCTGCACGCCATCGGGGTTTTTGCTCCGGACTTCTCCACGCATCTCCAACGTCTGCGGCATGTTTTGACGCATTTGCGTAACGCCGGCCTCCAACTGAATCTGGAGGAGTGCCGATTTGCAGCACGCCAGCAGACAATCCTCGGCTACGTCGTGTCCAATGACGGAATCCTTCCCGATCCGGCCAAGCTTCGGGCCATGGCCGAATTTCCCGAACCTACGTCCGTCAAAGAACTGCGCAGTTTCGTAGGACTGTGTTCGTACTTTCGACGATTCATACGAAACTTTGCCACCATCATATCGCCGCTGACGAAGCTCCTTGGAAGTAACGGACCCCTAAATTCGTGGTCGTCCGAGTGTGTCGACGCGTTCGCAAAGCTCCGTCGTTTGTTGACGTCTCCTCCCATACTACGCCACTACGATCCTGCGGCCCCAACGGAGGTACACACGGACGCCAGCGGTGTAGGCCTCGGCGCTGTCCTAGCGCAGTGCAAACTAGGGTTCCCCGAATATGTCGTGGCATACGAAAGCCGTACGCTTACCAGAGCCGAGACCAATTACACAGTCACGGAAAAAGAGTGCCTGGTGATCATCTGGGCCCTTACAAAATTTCGACCTTATTTGTATGGTCGACCATTTGATGTCGTCACCGACCATCGTGCACTAAACTGGCTGTCGTCATTGACGGATCCCTCAGGCCGTCTCGCCCGCTCGGCACTTCGCCTGCAAGACTACGACATTCGCGTGCTGTACCGCAACGGACGCCAGCATGCTGACGCCGACGCCCTCTCGCGCTCCCCCTTGCCTGACGACAATGCCTCCTGCTCAGTATCTCACACTGCTGTTTCTTCTATCGATGTTCACACCATCGCTACCGAGCAGCGCAAGGATAAATGGATCGCTTCGCTAATAGACTTGCTCACTGATCCGTCGACAACACCAACCACTCGCGCGTTGCGTCGGCAAGCCCACCATTTCGCCATTCGTGACGACCTACTGCACCGACGCAATTACAACGCCGACGGCCGCCAGTGGCTACTTGTGATACCCCGAAGTCTGCGTGCTGAAATATGCGAGTCCTTCCACTCTGTTCCGCAATGCGCGCACTCTGGGGTATCCAAAACTTACCACCGCATTCGACAACGATACTTCTGGCGAGGGATGTACCGCTACGTGCAGAAGTTCGTCCGCTCCTGCCTCGATTGCCAACGCCGAAAACCTTCAACGCACGTGTCACCAGTCGGTCTACAACCATTACCTTGCCCTAACCGTCCGTTTGGGCGCGTGGGCATCGATTTGTACGGACCACTTCCTCTGACGTCGGCTGGTAACCGTTGGGCCATCGTCGCCGTTGACCATCTAACGCGATACGCCGAAACAGCTGCCCTCCCAGCGGCTACAGCGCGTGATGTTGCCTCCTTCCTGCTACACCGATTCATGCTGCGTCACGGTCCACCCCAGGAGCTTCTCAGCGATCGAGGCCGTGTCTTCTTGTCGGAAGTCGTCGTAGCCATTCTCAAAGAGTGCCATGCTGTTCATCGCAAAACTACTGCTTACCACCCGCAGACGAATGGCCTAACCGAACGCTTCAACCGCACGCTCGGCGACATGCTCTCAATGTACGTCGCCGCCGATCACACAAATTGGGATGCCATTCTGCCCTTCGTCACCTACGCCTATAATACCGCCCCTCAGAGCACTACTGGTTTTTCACCCTTCTTCCTGTTGTACGGAAGGCACCCGTTGCACACAATTGACACGATACTACCCTACAAGCCGGATCCATCTGATTGTGCGCCTATTTCTGACACAGCCAGGCTTGCTGAAGAGTGTCGCGAGCTTGCAAAGGCCTTTACAACGCACGAACAAGAGCGGCAGAAGAGCCTTCGCGGTGGCACCACCACTTCTGAGTCCACGTTCCTCCCCGGAGCGCTCGTATGGCTCTCGGTCCCTACCACTGCAACCGGCCTCTCTTCAAAACTACTGCCGAAATACGATGGCCCCTACCGGGTCGTCGAGCGCACATCCCCGGTCAACTACCTGATCGAACCCATCGAACCAGCTTCAGACATGCGCCGTCGAGGGCGCGACATAGTCAACGTGGAGCGCCTCAAGGCCTACTATGACCCACTAATAGTAACGAGCTGTTAGGTCGCCGGACGGCTCCCTTTTCGTACCCGGGGTAGTTGTGGCGAAGCAATTGGTACTGTTCAACGGTTGCGCTCTCCAGCGGCTCCTAGTGGGTCGTCCTCTTCTAAACGCCTCTAGCGGTCGGAGCCCGTGCTTTTGCCTTGACTGTCGCCATAGTGCATTGTCGCCGAGTGCCGTCCAATAAACAGCTTAACAATGAAGTTTCTTCTCTCTCTATCTAAATTTCAACTGAGGTATGCCAGTGGCAGTTCCACAAACTCGCGACAGTGCTAGCCGAACAACACCATTGACATTGGCTTAACCTGCGTGTGTGGCCGGCTGCGTGTGCGGCCACACACGCTCGTGCAACACACAGTTCGTGCAACACTGCTTTCCACTTCTAACTGGGGCATCCAAACAACTTAACTTCCGGCGACAGCAACGTTTCGTACTAGAAACAAGGGCAGGGTGATCGACTGCCCAATCCTGTCGTCTTCCGTTCGCAATCCACAGCGCATATTGGCCAGCAACTATGAATGGGAAAGGAAGTTGATTCGAAGGAATTAATAAAAGCCACTTGTAAAAAAAAAATGGGTGCCCCCTCAAGCTTGTTGTATTGAAAACCGAAGTCTAAAGAGAAAATTACGCTGAAATTTTCCATGAAATCCACGGATTTTAACAGTGAACTATGTTCTGAAAATGCTAGGACAGTTGGTTAATGAGTTCTCACAACCTGCTACATTGAAGATGCGCCAGCCGGTTAATACATTTTAGTCAAACTCCTTTCTTGGAAAAAAAATAAGTACGTATTATTCGACGAAAGTAATGACGTAGTGAGATCGATGCCACATTAAATTTTGCTTAGAGAATGAAAAGCAAAGTTCAATGCGTATTTGCTATGGCAAAAACATTACTGACGTCTTCGTGCTATTAATAAGCCAGCATTGTTTAATGCTGCAAGCGACGTAAAATAATATGCTTGCACTTTTTAAACAAGCTTCTTAACTACATTAGAAACTGTAGCTTTTCCATTATGTAATTAACATACTCACGTTTTACTATTTCTTCTAAAGAACATAATTTCTTTTCCGCTATTTCCTAAATGTGCTTGCTTGGTCACTCAGGTCTTGTCTTCTATTTCAAGCTTCGCTTGAAATGCTAATTTAGCTTCTTTAGTTTCACCCGCTTCCACCCGCCTTCTTAAAACGAATGATTCTGAAGAGTGCGCATTCGTTTTTGAGAATGTCGTATATTCTAAAAATATGTGCCACTGACCGAGCCATGCAATGTACAATTGAGGTTGTAGTGTGAAAACTTTTGCACTCGTATATTCGGGAAAATGTGGAGGGATGCTGGACGCAAAAAAAAGACAAAAAACACGCGCGAATACAAAACACACGGGGTGGTATTCGCGCTTGCAGTCTGCACTAGTATCTTGGTAATGCATTTCTTTGTCAGGCAGCGAGAAGGAATGCACGCCTACACAGTCGTTACCTAACTGTCTAATGGAAAGCGTTCTACAATAAACGACCAACTCCGCCTAATTTTCATTTGAGGCTGGACATTGCACCAACGTACACTCCACATAGGCCACATACGAATAAACGACCAACGACAAGGTCCATCTTGCACGCATAATGTCCCTTTGTTGGACGCATAAACCCCTTTGTTCATTCTATGAGTTTTACAGTACCAGTTGATCAATGAATTACCCATGACCAATTCATAGATTACATTGCTTTTCTCGTGTGTTAGTAACGATTTGATTTGCTTAATTTAAGGTTGTTTGGTTTACTTAGATGAACAGTTACTCGTCAGTCAAATTACACAATATTTATTTGACAGAGAGAAATTAATGATGCCAGAAACTTATTCGATCCACCTCTCGTTAGCTAATGCGTTTATTTTTTTTCTTCGCGAACACGGACACCGATGCCGCGGAACTATACAGCTGTAACATTACATATGAAATCTTCACGTTAACAGTGACTTATGTCATTTAACGTTGTCGTTGCGTTATTCTTGACTGCTGTGCTCGTGCTTGGCGTTGTGCTCGACGTTGTGCTCGACGACGTGCTCGGCGCTATGCTCGACGTCGTTCTCGACGCTGTGCTCGGCGTTCTGTTCGCGGCTGCTTGCGTTGTGCTGGGCGCATCAGTCGAACTGTTTTCTATTGGAGAACTGTTGGTCGTTATTTTTGTCGACCCGTCGCGTGTTGTAACGACCGGTGCGTCAGTAGAGAGCCTGAGCATATCTTTTCGCCAGATCTCCTGGAAGCGAGCGGAAGACTTTTCGCAGGATGCTTTCAAAGCCTTTTCTATTTTCACCGTAACGTTCCCCTTAGTGTATTCTTCAAATTTTCTTCGAGCTTTGTCAAAAGCGGCCACACGAGATGGCTTTACCGTCAGGTTCAGTTCGTTCACAATCACAGCGCAAAAGCCGTCCACTTGAGCTGCGGATACAAAAAAAAAAGAGAATAAAGATTAATTATTTTAAAGCGGATCCTTCTGTATGCCAACTAGCGCATGGATGTCTTATTTGGAACTCCTGAAACTGCGCTGTCTCACTGCAGTGAAGATCATGTGTTGAGCTCCTTCGAGCTTCAAGAAAACAAGAAATAAAGGGAGCACACTACTGTCATGGAGTAGAACATCAGGGAACTCGCAGAGCAGGGGGAGCAGTTATTCTGCTCAGAAGTTGCGTACCGTTACATGTGCAAAATAGGAACATCGTAATTGTCATGCCTTTTTTTTCCCTTTTTGTCAACCAAAGTGTAATGGCGACAGCGTCATTCTGTGAAGAGAGGATCGCAAGGACTCCGCTGGATGCACGATGAGGTGGTTTCACTATATACGAACTTCGGATATCTCTACCGGCTCTCATAAAACTTGTGGTCCAAGAAGAATTTCATTGTCTCTCATCTCTACTGCCCCGTAAGGCTCCCCTGTAAGTCTCTCAATACAAATACACAGGTTACTTGGATGTCCACTCGTAATATAACCAAAATAACGCGTCATTGTGGCCTTTGAAAAGAGGTTAGCAAGTTTTACAAAGTGATATGGTTTCCTGAAAGTGTAGTGATGTGTAGGGCGTGGTCTTGAGACAATAGGTACATAGTGCCTTACTTTATTAATGTCAGAGCTCATTTCGGTGTCTTTCTTTTTTTGCAGTTTTCCAGAATATAAAAGATAATGACATGCTTACAAGAGGTACTTTGAGCCAACGCTCAGCGATAGGAATCCCCTATAAAAAAATCGCCTTGAAGTCAGACGTATCGCTATTTGTGCGCTAACAAGACAAAGGATTTTGCTTTTCACGAATCCAGAAGACGAGTCGCAGTAGGAAGAGAGAGTTCAATCTCATCATATATAGTTCTTCGTATGGCATGTCTTTCAATAAGGTCTAAAACTCTATTTGCCGAACACATGCAGAGAAGGTCTGCTACCTAATGTATCTTTAAAATTTAGTAGACAATTAAAGTTCGCAAAACTTTAAAATGGTTTTCACAACATGCTTGCATTGTTTCTCGCTGCAAATATAAATCGTAATAAATAAATTTTCGTGTATGAAATCTAATTTTAAGAAGCTTCGTACCTACCGTGGCTACTATGCGACTTCAGCTGCACAATAACTTGCAAACTACCCTTAATGACCTGGGCTTGGGCGATGTAGTACTGTGGCTTCCATATCCTATTTTTTTTCTGAATGCTGTACAGTGCGAAACTCCCTGAAAGGTCGAAGTGGCAAAGGAAGGACACTTGTTCGGTGAACTCAACACTGCAATTCCCATTTAGTTTTCCATCGTAATCAGCAAGAAAGAAGTGGCCACTCGCAAAACTAAATGGATACGAAAATAGCCTGTACTGCTTAAAATATAACGAGAAATCTTCCAATGGTATAGAACGGTTTAATTGACGCATAAGCAATGTCTGTAGTTCACTGTTGTCTTTGATGGATAGAGGTGTGCCGCCCCCTGCAAACAAAGAAAAAAAAAACTGATACAACCGAGTCTCACCACATGAGCGCAAATAGGGAAATGGTTGCTTTCAATCTCTCGTTTGATATATTCATTAGCGCTGTGTCGTCCGTACGGCTTCTGCAGAAAGATACAAACGTAAAACAGTCTTGGTCCGAGTATTGTTCCTTCACATCAGACCTCAATTTTCGTTAGGTTGACATCAGACTAATACTTGCGCTATGACTCCTAGTTTACTGAGTCTGGTTATATTAGCGCCATGCAATTGTGCGACAGTGTGAAGACGAAGTGTGATGGGTTTTCTCAAGCATTCTGAATGTAGCGTAAAGGTTAGACACGCAGACAATTAGCTTTATTAAGGCCCGGAGTAGCGACAAATATATAGGCTAAGTTCGCATTATTCAAGATTACTGATGCTGACTGAGATGTGCCAGGTGTCCCACCGTCGAAGAAATCTGGTGTGCGACTTTCTCAGCTACACTTTCAGTGTTTCATAAGGCAGCGCCATGGCTCTAACTTAAGTTAAAGCCACATTAAATCGCTTCGAAAGTCATAAGTACCTGGTTAATAGCATAGGCCACATGTTCTAGTGAAAATGCTAAAACTGTACATCAATAAAATATATACGCGTTTACGACTTTAATGTGCCTTGTGGTAAGTGGACTCGCCAAGAATGTAGGCTTTCTTTTTTGCAGTCAGAATCTGATATTTTTTCTCTCGAATATAAAAATTTTTGAAGGCCGTGATTTGGAAATAACGTTTACGTTCTTCTGTGCAAACGTGAATATACTCGCTTCAGTTGCTCCATCATAGTTATTGGCTATTATTTTCGGCTGTCTCTTTGGGGCAAGCTAGTCATATGCCTATACACTAGTGATCAGGCTATATGTCTTCTTACTTCTGAAATCACTATCCCCAGCCCATGCTCGGCAGCTAACCAAATATTTGTTTTGGTCAAGCCCCCCCACATTTATTTTTCTTAAGTCTCTCGTGTTTTGCCTCAATCCTTTAGGCACGCTTTATCATTGATCACCTGTAAACATTACAAAAACGTCTACTCTCAAAGCGGACGAATTGTTGTAATAATAATATTAAATGTTGCGGTTTAACGTCCCAAAACCTCGATATGTTTATGAGAGACGCTGTACTGGAGCGCTCCGGAAATTTCAACCACCTGGGGTTCTTTAATGTGCACCGAAATCTAAGTACGAAGGCCTCAAGCATTTTCGCCTCCATCGAAAATGCGGCCGCCGCGGCCGCGGACGCATTGTTGAATTGCAGAGTCCAACACAAGTCATTATACAAGAGTTTTTCCATAATTTGTGGTACAATGAGTCATTTCGAAGCAATAATACCGTTGTATACGTAGAAAACTGCTTTCCCGCGTCACTTAATAAGTATTTCCTTACCCAATGCAAAATGCAGAGTAACTATGTATAGCAACTTCATTTTCATCTGCAATGAATGGTAGTATAGGGGAGAAAGAAAAAAAGATTACAAAATATAAATAAAAGGAATGTAACGCTTTGGATTTTGTTTAAATAAAATTTATGTAAGACAGTAGGTTAACTATGAGGGATCATCCTTGTATGTAAATGACGAAGTTGATGAGACTCACTCATTGTTTTATGAAAAAATTCGCGCCATATCCACGAAGTTAGTGACGATTGAGGAGCTGACTTGGAGATAATTGGATAAATCGGGTAATCGGATAATCGGGTTTTGCTTGCGTTATTATCATCATCAAGGCTCTCGAAAAACAAGAGGAAGAATATTTCTCTTTCGCGCGAGCATGCGCATGCTACAGTTGGCTCTGCTATATGTGGTTTTGCCTGCGTTAATATCATCATCAAGGTGCTCAAAGAACAAGAGGAAGAAGACTTCTCTTTCGCGCGAGCTGCGCCTGTAGCGGTCGCCTCTGGAACTAAGGTTACGCTTACGGCGCGGGACTTTGCCCCAGCTTAAGAACCTGGCGAGATATCTCTTAAAACCTATTTTATCTGTAGTGCAAGTACAGAAATACTACAGAGGACATAAATGCGCAGTAGAGATAATGACGACTCAATTTGTGTACAAAACAGGCAGCTCACGCTGAAATATTGATTTGCAAAAACCGTCAATAAACACATTATGGCGACCTTATAGGCGGCGTTATTGTACAATGATAAAATAAAGTCATATATGCCTATATAAGGACAGTTAATAATGACTTCTTTCGTCTGCAATATTCAGCTGATAATTTACTGTCTCTTCATGCCACAAAAAATTTGACTGAATAAAACTAGGTAATAATTCAAGTACTTTCTCACCATTGTGCTTCTTCTCCAAATTAGCCAAATTTAACGCTGTCTCTTTTGGCTTCATATGCACGAATTTCCGTATATAAAGGAAGAAGACGTGCGTTATTAAGTACGCAAAATTTACGTTATAAGTCTGAGTTCTTACACCTGTTTTCAAAGAACTGAATCAGTATTGTTCTCTCAGGTTTGAGGCTAGAGTACGTTGACGTCAGGGCAATCAGAAAATACGCCGCACGCACCTTTCAAAAAGAGACTGACAAGGCACTGCGTCAATCGTGATGATAAGGCCACTTGCAGTCAACACTAGTCACCGATGGTATTTTGACCATAATCTGCGTAAAAAACTTCTGTTATCTTCATGTTTGAATCTTGTGACGCAACGTTTACTATCAGTGTTTTCTAGCTTCTACATGACTGCGGGAGGATATGCTGTAACAGCTGTGGTAGCACACCACTAATTAAAAGCGCGCGGGACCTTTCGGAACAGCACCTTGCACGAAGTACAGCTTTCTTAAGCCCTCAAGTGGTCATGAACCGGACACTGACATTATGACACTAGGAACCAACTGATACAACCAAATCGGTGCTACTCAATTCGAATCCTAATCAAAAATAAAAAAGGAGGTTTTACACGTTTTTTTTTTTCATCTACTGCGAAAGTAGTCACAGCTTGCATGACAGTTCTCTAGAATGGTTTCTTCGGTTTATCAGAAACGACAGAACAATATGACTGGGAAGTGGCCGTGAGTCTTATGTGACAGTTGTCTAAGCGTAGTAGTAAAAAGAAGCAATCGTGCGAAAAACATCCCAGCGAAAGTTGGCGAACGACCCCTTCTTGTTTTTCATGCCGGTGGCACAGGGCTGATCCTCTGCTGCCTGGTGCACCACTCACAAAACTGCTCAATATTTTGTAACACATGTGGACGTTCCTGCGGTTGCTTCGGCAACAACGTTTATAGGCGTCTAGCGCAAGAGCAAAGGCGACAATCAAATGCGGTGAGAAGAAAGTGATCAGCGCGAAATGGAATGAAGTGTCGGTAAGCGCGGTCAGCGATCGCCACTGTATCATTATACCCTATGACACAACTCACTCTGCATGGGGTGTGTTATAGTCTCGGGATTTGATGCTGGGTGCGAACGTTTACTATGATTATCTAAGTCAAAATAGCGAGAGATTATCGACAAAAAAAAGTACCGCCAGATCCCATGCATTGTGGGAAACGATTTCATACGAAGCATTTAGCGAGTAGCTGCTTATGCCGCACTTTGAGCTAGGTTTTGCTAGCTGGTTGGCCGTACTTGTGTAATTTGAGTAGTTGCGTGTAATCGTGGGCTTACCAGGCAAGTTTGCTACACTGGCGTCTAAAGGAAAGCTCATTGTCTGACTTCACATTGGCACTCACGTTACAGCACAGACGTCAGCTCTATCGAAACGAAGTGTAAGCAGCGTTCGTTGCCGTACGAGTCCTTGCAGGAACGAGCAACGCGAGTCTATAGCTTGTTGAGTCATACGAATTGGTATGCGAGGGTTTGTCTGCTACATAAATACCGCCAACTAATAGAAATCGCATGTCCTTCTCTTCTTTAACCCTTACAAAGTGGCCTATAAAGTTTTTCAATGTAGAGGGGTTATTGTGAAAGTGCGAAAATTAATGAGAACATGTCTCGTCCGTTACTTCGCAGACACCGTTGCCACTGCTGATGCTAGAATGTATGTATCACCCTGCGTGTGGCTATTCTTTGCCAATCGTCCAATTTCGACGTGCGTACTTGTCACACAGGAAGTATATAGTTCTTTTGGTGTAGCTAGATACGTTTCGCAGTTCGTAGTACATACGCTCGCCATAACGCCATAACGACAAGCACTGTTCACCGCGTTCGTCCCCGTGACATCGCTGCATAGACGTCTCACACTACAGGCACCTGTCTAATTTCATGTTTGCAATTAAGCATAAGTTGTGGCCAGTGTAGTGCAAACAATGAAATTGCGTCATCATAAATGTATCTTATCATAAATGTACGTTATCCATACATTCAATTATTTTCCGTCAGATACCTCAGATGGTAAGTATTGTTACGTAACGTAAACACGAAGCACGGTAAAATGTGATATTACTTCAAGTATTGTCTCAAAATTACATTTCTTCGCTGGGTTTGCAGAATGAAGCCTCTAGTAATAGTATCTGTGGCGGGCAAACGTGGCAAGTATTACTTATTGATTAGTGGAATTAAAGCAGCATACTTGAGATAATCGGAGCATATCTTTTACGTCATAAATCTGTGATTTCCCAAGTTTATTCACACTGGGACAAAAATACGAGGCGTTTTCCGCGTGTATTGGAGGGCGTACGTTGACGTCGGTACTTTTTGAAAATAAAACACGTGTTCTTTGAAAGAACAAGAAAAGTTGCATGTGACGCTCGTACTGCCATTCATCCTGAGAAGGTCAACTGGTGTCAAAAATATTGAAAGTGACATATAATTCGCACTTTCTCATAACTCATTATTTCATTGTATTTTGCTGTGATCAAAACTTTTTAGTATCTAGTACATATCTTGTGAGCCTTGACGCTACTGGATGACTTGAAAGGGTGGAAACATCATGCACTATGTGGCGTAGGGTGTCGTCAACGATCGTCGCATGCGATTTTTTTCAAGCAGCACTTGACATAAAGTATTGTCTTTCTGACACGTAAGCAGGTATTGCTCCAGACTTCCTCATTAAGAAATAACATATAACCACAATGACTTGCCCAGCAGTGATTCCCTCAAAAAAAAAGGGGGGGGGGACGAAAACAGAAATGCACTCCTTTTGTTCGAACTCGCTTCCTACGACAGCAGTGCGTTTTTCCCGCAGACACTCCCATACACAGTCTTGTGCTCCACAATAAGATCAACGCACTCTTCATTCATTTAAAGGTCAACTTCAACAAAATTTTGTTTCTGCAAAAAGTCCATTAATAGGCATTCTAGGTGCAGATAATGCTGCCTGCCAAACGTGGCCTTCGAAGTGCAAATGTTTGCCTAAGAAAAAAAGAAACTTTCCGAAAACGCTCTTTTCAATACCAAAACTAGAAAAAAACGATGCCATTACAACTGACCGGAAGTGGCGAAAACCCCAGCCCGACAGACCGACCGATGCAGGCGAATTGCCTGCGCTGCGGTCCGCAAGTATGTGCATCGCGGCCGCGCCCCAGGGTATTGGCTCCCCTCCCCCCCTCCCCCTACCACCCTGGTTGTAGCTCATGGTGCTGTTCGTCAGCTCGGTTACCTCAGCATTCGTCATCGGCGAGCAACTCCCATTTTCAGACCGGTTGCTGTCAAGCGACTCGATACTCGTCGAGGGTGTGCACAGCAAGTCGGAAACGTGTACACCTTCTAGGCTCGCCAGCGCATTCCTTACGATCTAAGAATTCTTCCCTACTTACGACCGCCAACCAGTGATACTTACTGCGACGCTTAAAATAAATTGCTAAACACGTTTTCTCTTGTAACCGAAGCTTCTCGAACGCTGGTCGAGGCTTCCCGCTGTGGGTCTTCAGCGGCTGAATATTGCAGGCACTGCGTCACGATTCAACATTCTTTTCACTTTCAATGGTATTTGGGTCGTGCACGAAGTCGTCCTCTTTGAAATGCGCCGAGAAAAGCACTGCACTCTTTGATGGTTCACATTCCTTTCGCCTTGCTGCGATAACTTATAGCTTTCTGAGCTTTACTCTTTTCGGAGAAGCGTGTCATGGTCCCGGCCGTGTTTAAGCAGCCTAAGGCCACGCATATCGTTGGCATCGCACTACAAAAGAGTTCAAACCTTTTCTGAATCAGCCGCTCGTAGAAGGGCTCCGCGCAGGAAAGGAAGGGAGGCGGCGGCACGAAGATCTGCTCACAAGCAGTGGCGGACTGGGATTTACGGCATTTCTGGTTGTGTACGATTTGCCCGGGCACACCGCTAGAGCTCCGCGTCGTCTGCTAGCTGGCAATCAGAGCACCGAATATAACTTAAATAGGTGGATGCAAGATGTTTTCCATTCATTATGAATACTTACCTAATATATACTACGCCCTCCGAGCCGATTCGGCTCAAGTCAGATTTCGTTGCAGCTGGCATCTAAGAATGTATTGGAAGAGTGCGCTGAATATCGCGTCGGAGGCCCCGTATGGCCCCCAATATACATCCACGGACGCAGCCACTCTTAGTGACATCGTGTTGCTCGAAATTGTGCACAAGTTGAGAAGCTCGAATTTGGCGTAATAGGTTCCCACTTTTAGCGCCTAAGTAATTCATTCCCGCACAAGAATACGTTCTATCCTCAGTGTATGTTGTAAGTAAAACGAATATTATTGCGCAGTTCTCATTGCTCCCCTTCTTGGGGCTTAACGTTGAATATATTGCTGCGTCTGCCTTTCTCGCCGAGAAAATTGGACCAATACTGAAAACAACGTACTATAAGTTGTACAGATATTTGAGATGATGTAATCGAGGCTTAATGGGTACATCCCTAAGACATTTGACTGGTAACTAGCTCACATGCCTCCTGTGATCGTGCAGTTAAAACCGTGGTGATTCCGGAGAGCCTTGGCGTAGCCAGAGGGGATTTGGGGAGAGGGGTTCGTTGAAGATCCGCCGTCCCCCCACCACTTACATTTCTCGTATGGGCATATGTACAGGTGTTACATGTAAGTAGAACCGAATATTAAAAAAGTGGTTAACCGCAACAGAACGAAAGGGCATATGACACTCGTTAGGATAGTTTTATACTGCGCTTAATAAGGTCAGTTATGCAAATTCTTTAATGTATACTTCAGGGCCAAGTGCGCTTCGTTAAGTTGCACAGGTCATTCCAAAACGACTGAGCCCATTCTTTTGGCCGCGTATGCATGCTGCGTAGTGATTTTTTTCCGGCGTTTAACGAAAGTCCTCGAAATATGAAATAAAACCGCGCGACTGCGCTCGCGCGCTACCGTACTGCAACGCTCACAAACATGCTTCGAGCGAAAAAACCGGCGCGCGGACCGTGGGGAAATGAGCGGTGGCTGCAACAGGCATCGGCTTCCCAGTACGTCAGCATTTTTGACGGCCGCTCACGGCAAGGAAGCGCCGTCGTCCCTGATAGAATATATGTTGACAGTCCGTGGCAGGACGAAATAAAAATAACCGATAATAACAATCCGCTATCGTTGGGTTATACAGTATAGCTTATGTGGTCCCACGACCGCTAAAGAAAAGGCTTGGAGCTTACGGTCTTATTTGTGCCATTGTCACCCGAAGTACTGCAGGGTCGCTGTGCGCCAATTAAGAGTCATGCGGTGTTGACTCCTGTGCGGCTGTAAAATGTTCAGTGATGTTACGTAAACCACAGTCATAAAAAAAACAAAACAAAAACAAAGAAAAACCCGAACTCGTCACGTTAATGTAGGAAAGGAAAGTATATTGAATTATTGTTTACCCATGCAGAAAATATAGGCGAAACTTGCTTGTCTCTGTTCTATTAATGATTTAAGTAGCGATAACTATAGTACAATACATCAGAGCGTTTATTTATCAAATGGATAGCCAAAAATGGCTTAGCTAAAATATTTTTTTTTTTACTTTTTGATAAGCTGAAGAACCGACGAGACTACTCCTTGCGTGTCTACTCAGCGCATGATTAGCAGTGTTCAATTTCCATTGTGGGAGTCATGCTTGCATCAACAGAGTCCTTGGTGTTTCGTGTTGTGCTCCGTGTGTTTCACTCGCCTGTGTGTGCAGTGCTGGATAAGACAGTTGATGATTTATATGTTGAAGAAGCGGTTGTTTCGTCTATCGAGTCTGTGTTCCTTGTTATTGTTATGTTATTCCTATCAGATGAGTCAGGCGAGTCCTTGGTGTTTGGTGGGGCGCTTGATATCATTTTCTCGCTTGTTTGAGCAGAGGTGGATAAGACCGTCGTAGATTTGTGTGTCGAAGAAATAGTTATTACTTCATCCATGGTCTTGGCCCTCGTCGACGTTATGTCATCCGCTTCAGTTGAGTCTGTATGCATGTGCTGTCGCCAATCTTCTTGCAACTTTTTGGCAGCACTCATACAAGAGTTTTCCAATCCGCTCTTAATTTTCGTTGAGATATTTGTCGTGGCATATTCCGAGAACTTCGTTCGTACTTTTGGCAATAAAGACACAAGTGGTGGTCTGATATTGAGGCTCAGCGTCGCAACATTGGCTGTGCATGCAACCTCTTCTGCACCTGCATTGAGATAGAGAGATAGAGAGAAATAGAGAGAGAGAGAGAGAAGTAGACAACACCATCAGTATTCAGGGGCTAAACTGTATGCGCTGTTGTCGGACACCGGCTACAGTAAACTCAATTTCCGTATTTTAGTTTATTTACGCGCTGCCTATCTCGCATTTCCAGTTCCAAATAATATGTATACAAAAGGCAACAGTAAACTATCGAGTATGGGGTGCTAGTGATAATTACAATTAGAAGCAGCGCTCAAAATTAAAAAGATGTTCTTTTACTGTTAAATATAGTGTCATCACCGGGATCGATCAAAAACCACGATCTCACTCTTTTCGTAAAGCAGTAAAGCCGACGTCTCTTAAAAAACCTCACAACTTTGGAGGCATGGAATAACACGCTACAAAAATGGTGCACGCCAGGAGCGCGAGAAAATTGCCGCGGGCACCCGCTTCTGTTTGTTACCCACGAGAAGATGTGGCTCTCTGACATCGTTAGGCGAGCCACTGCAAAGCAAAACATGCCCAGACGCAACAGTTCATGGAGCGTTCATGGTCAGGCGGTTGTGCCTCTAACCGGGACTCCAAATCCAGATACCAGCTGCATCTAGTGAGACACGAGAGCCTGAACGAAATACTTGTAGCTGGGTCTATTTACGGAACACGAACGCGAGCTAAGACACGGGCACAGCGCTCGCCCCGTCCTCTTTCTGTGTCCGCGTCTTAGCTTGCGCTCGTGAATTCTTGGGCCTCAGCGCGCTTCGCAGACAACTAAATCCAGCCAACGCAATCGGGAATCGATGCTAACCTTTCGTTGCTATTACTTGCGTACTGCTGTAGGTCCAGCGTTGACAGTACGCACATCGAGTAGACCAGCACACTGCTGTTATCAACTCCAGCAAACATTTTAACCGGTAGTATTAATTAATATGTAGCAAAATCCCGACCGCGTATCCATGGCCAAAAGAAACGAACAAACAAACAAACAGAAATTGGGTCGCTCATAGAGACCCGCGGAGGAGGTAAAGGAGGCATTTCACTTAAAGTAAGCTTGAACTGATTCCGGAAAACATGAAACACCGTGCCGACAGGCGGCCTAGGAATGACTACGTTTTCAGCACAGGGGTAGAATGCGCACTTAGGCCCACTCTGTACCTTCTCGGCAACGGCAGGCAGGGGAGGCAGGACAACTACGTATAATAAACTATCATAATGTAGCCCGCAAAGACCCCTACCAAATATTCAGAAGAGAAAACACAACCACTTCTGCGCTCCCGTTCCTCCCCGGAGCACTTTCGATCCCTACCACTGCAAATGACCTCTCTTCAAATATACTGCCCAAATACGCAGGCCCCTACCATGTCGTCGAACGCACATCCCCTGTAGACTACCTGATCGAAACCGTTGAACCATCTTCGGACATACGCCGTCGAGGGCGAGACATTGTCAACGCGGAGCGCCTCAAGGCCTACCATGACCCGTTCATAGTTACAAGCTGTTAGGTCACCAGGCGGTTGCCTTTTCGTACCCGGGGTAATTGCAGCGAAGACGTGCAACTCTGCAGTGGGTCGTCCTCTCCAGCACTTTCTAGTCGGTCGCTCTCTTCAGCTCCTGTCGGAGAGAACGCAGCTCGTGCTGAGAGCCGGTCCCCCGTTGAGCGCCCGCCAATAAACGCCTGTGCAATATATATATATATATATATATATATATATATATATATATATATATATATATATATATATATATATATATATATATATATATATATATATATATATATATATATATATATATATATATATATATATATATATATATATGTATATATATATATATATATATATATATATATATATATATATATATATATATATATATATATATAGTTTTCGCTCAAGACAGCCCCAACATCAAGAGAAGCAAGTGTAACGAACATAGCGCTAGGAGTACCTTGAAAAATTCAATTCCCACCAGAGAGGTTCCCTTTAATGCTTATGCCGTTAGAGCCGACGGCACAGAAATACGTCTGAATGATCGCTGCACCTGCGCACATTTGCGTCGATTTGCAGCCACAGCAGCTTTAGTGGCGCAGCGCGGATCGCAGACCGGCGCTCGGGGGCTCCGGAGTATGTTATGGGTTAGTGAAAATTTAAGGGCTTCAAGGTCACTAAGCCTTATATACTCAGAACAATTAGGTAAGCTCGTGAATGGCACAACCTGGTATCACGCCCCGTGATCTCCCAGCCGCTAAATATATACGGTCACGCTATGAAGAGCGGACAAAAAAGACACATTAATGCGCAAAGATTTCAGAGAAACCATGAGATAGTTAAGCATAGCACAGCCAAAAACGTTATCTACGCTTACGATTGGGACAAGAGAGTATCTGACAAGAGACGTCAACAGAAGGTCATGTTCATGTTTTTCATAAAACTCCTCACTTAGTGATATATTACAATGCATGTGTGTTAGGTAAATTGGGGCAAGTGAAATTCGGTCTTCATTAATTACGTCTGCAACTAACGAGAAGTTGCAAATGGTTTTGCATGCCCTTCAAAGCACCACATAATATTGCTGCTCCCCAAAAAGAGGCGATTGCGCACAGGCAGACATAAGAAAGGTGTAGTATTTACCTCGGCTGTTATCCAGATTTACTGAGAGAAAAACGCCTAGAGTTCCTTCAGTGATGTTGGCATTAATGCTGAAGTACTGTCTTCTCAATCTCCAGCTGTTCTTTGAGATATCGTATTCAGCAACACTTTTTGAAAGATCAAATGTGCAATTGAAATTAAACTTTCTGCTCATAATATATAGTGAGCAGTCAGAACTTTTTCTCAAGTTGTTGTCCAGAGTTATGAGGCCTTGTGTAAGATTAAACGTGTACTTCCAAATTTCCAAGTGGTTAAATTTTATCGTGATATTTTCGAGTGGTATAGAATTATTTATTATCGTAATTAACTGCTGCTTTAAGACATCCTTGTTGTTATAGTCAAGTGCTTGCCCTGCAAAAGGTGTATCAGAGAAGGTATTATGCTTGCTGGAGTATATATTTACTGACGATTTTGTAAGGTAGTCATTCTTTTGGAATGACCTAATGCCGTGAATACCATGTCAGTGCCAATTTACAGAGGACAATGAGAAAAAGTTTTTGTATGGCTTCGTATTCACAATATATTGTTGCATTGAAGTCCCACTAAGTCGATACCAAAAGCATGTGCTGTAGGCCTAATAATAGAATTACATTTCTACAGAAATACTCTCTTACTATAGGAATGACGTTAGCGCAACCTCTGTTTTTCTTCCATAATATACGATGGTGAACAGTAGGTTCAGTCGGACATGCATGAGTAAATTCAGGTTATTGTTATTTTGCCACAGAACCACAAAAATTGTTAGCAAAATATTCACTGATCTTCTGCTCATTTATAGAATAGATCATTGGCTCAGTAACGCACCAGTTGCGCTTTTGTGCATGGGTATCTATCATTAACCAAATTAAACAAGGCCTCGGCAATGAGAACTATAGTGTTATAAGCACCAACTTTCGGGAATAATATGATTTGCAAACATACTAGCTGTCAAAAACACACAATTGAATTACTGAATTTTACTTAGTGCGTTACTTCTGGGTATGCGGTTCATAATCGAAATTGTTTGCTTGCTGATGTGCCAACAACGCGTGTTTGCTGTACAAAATACCATAAGGTTTCTTACCGAGGACAAAGAGAGAAGCCACCATGCAGAAGAGGTAGGCTTTCATCTGCAATAAACAAAGCTTCCCACTAAGCGCAGCAAGGTGAACTTCTACCTTAAAAATTAAAAGAGCAGCAAAGCAGCGGTAGAGGATGTGACAAAAAAGAACAGATAATTTCAACGTTATGAAGACTGCAACGCTATGCAAATATGTGAGTAGAACATATACAATTGTGTATCTAATTAAGTTCAGATGAGTTTGTCACGTAACGCTGGTTTTAGTAAACCGTCGCTAAAAAAATTATGTGCCATATCATAGCCACAAGTAGTACAGAAAAAAAAGTCTAACTACATAAAATATTCGCGCCCACATGTGTCTATACGAATAAAGGTGCCAAGGTATCGTTCTCGGAAAAACGGTAATGCTTTTAAAGATATACTTGTTTTCTACAGTAATCGATACAAGTAAGCAGTTTAAAAAAATACAGGCTGTTTTTTAAGTAGTCTGCCTTTTAGACCCTATTAGCATGGCTTGATCACTACGACATATCATGACGGCGCTGGATGTCGTACACTTTTTGACATAAAAAATCTTACAGGCCAAATAATTTCTTATTGTGCAAGAAACGTATTATATATATAGGTTTAGGAATAACCTCTTGGAGTTTTTTTACAGGTGTCCTTCGGTAGCAATGATACTATTTCTTTCAGAAAAGAAAAGTTAATCTGTCTGAAATATATAACCTGGCATAGACAACTATAGACGCTAAAGGAAAGTATATTATAAGCTGCACAAGTATTTCAAAGGCATGCTGTTCACTAGTAGCACGAACACCAACATAGTGTTCTGGTGTCGTCGTATATTTTCTCACCATTCAACTTGTTATCCAGGAATGCAGAACCCCACGAATGTGTTGGTCAATATGGAGCTTTTCCGCTGACCTAATCTTTATCGAGCGTGTCCTCAGTTATAAATATCAGGATTTCTTCAAGCGTATACTCATAGACGCGAACATATGTTAAATGACGTCGGTGCCGTCAGAAATTCAGGCAGAACTTTCAGTTTCGCAAACCCTTTTTACTAACATGCCCGCTGATGTTTCATGAAGAGAACAGACACTTGGAAAGCGGGTTCAAAGTCAGATAATTCTGGTGTCCTTTGTAACAGTATCCGTTTGTATGATTACTGACGTTTTCAGCATGAACGCTTGCTCAATATCACGTATGCATATTGAGTACAGTATTTGTTGACAATGTTGACGTGACATCTGCGATGAGTTGCTTTGTTCTAGCTGTTGCACGGCATAACTTATGCGGTGTGTCGTCCAATTCCTCCCCCCCCCCCATTCCTCCCCTCATGTCTTGCTGACGTGTTCTATAGACTTAGAGATGGTACATCACGTACAGTCGCCCAAATCTTTAACTATCGGTCGCGAGCGGCAATTTTTTCTGTGTATCTTCGCCACACGACTGAACTAAGTTCCAGAAAGGGTGAGGACAAGTGCATGCCCACGAAGGACATGCCTACAGGACAATTTTTAGCTACTTCGATCTTTCATATGGCGCTGACACACAAAATATAGTTGCCGCTGGGCACGATAGTTAAAGATTTGACCGGCTGTACTCTTTGTCACAGAGATCATAAATACAATTTTATTGGGGCTTCAATGGGTACTTAACAGTGCGCCATTGATGTCGTTTATCTACTCTGCTTTCGTTCAAAACTGCTGAAAACTTTCCCTACGTACTCTCATATTTCGATACATCTTGCACTGTTGCCTCGAAGATAGTGCTAGTTGAGTGTTACGACTGCTTTGTTCACTTCGAAAGTAAATATGGGGAAATTTAAGAGGCCTTGAGAATAAATAATTGCTATTTCCTAAAGACCATGAGAAGCCACGACAGCCTTGAAACCAAAGTGTTGTAAACTAACAGTTACATGCGATGAAAAAATTAAGCATATTCCACAGGCCAATGTTTTGCATTCGCTTTGGTCAAACGACGAATTCAGTGAGACGCCACTTAAAGTGACTTATCCACACAGACAGAAAAGAAACATGACCATGGGCGTGGACAGATGGTCGCCGCAGCAACACAACAGCTCACGTCGAGCATCGTTTTCTCTACGTGCATCGATTGGCCGATCTGTGATGCACTTTTTCGGTATAATCGGGAGTCATGTCTGAAGAATAACAGGCAGTCTGCCTGACGAAGACTAAGACAAGCAACATCTCTAGCGGGTGAAAAAAGCAAAAAAAAAAACAAACAAAATACTTGGAGGACGCTTGAGCTTCGCCTTGAAGAGTACAACGCGATATCGTAATGGGACGCCGTGAGCATCGCTTTCTCAATCGCTTGCCTGGCTTCACCTGTCGGTGTACACCTCAACCGTACCCTCAAGGAAACGAATGTGTGTGCGCGTAACCTGGGCCGTCTCAAGCTATCTACTGCAAATACAGTTGCGAAGTGCCCACTACGCCGTAGTTCTTGCTATTACGAATCGGCGAAGTGCCCACTACGCGTCCGTAAAGTGCCACGCGCACCTGCGCAGCTGCACACTTTGTTGATGCTGTTGCTGATAATGATGATTAGCTATGCCTGAGTGCTTTGTAATGGGTGGGCCTTTTAAATGTATGTGAATCTTAAATGTATGTGAATCTTTTGTATGTGAATGATATCTGCAATATACCCCACAATGAGGAAATGATACTTTTCGCCGATTATACAAACGTATTTTTTTGCAGTAGAAGTTTGGAAGATGCCGGAATAAAAGCAAATATATGGCTGAGAGAGCTTTCGCTGTGGTCAGATGCAAATGAGTTACAGCTGAACACGAAAAAAACTAAATATGTCATTTTCAGAGCTCGAAACTCGCGTATAAATACTACTTTCAAACTACGTTTTCAAGACTCATTGCTTGAAAAGACGAGCAGTATTAAATTTTAGGGAGTATTTTTTCAAGAACATTTATCGTGGAATGACCACATGTCTCACATCCAAAATAAACTATCTCGAACAATCGGTGCACTGTGGAAAGTAGGATCTTTAATTCCAAGCAGACTGAAACCATGCTCTAGCTCAGTCACATCTGCAATATTGCTTGTTGATCTGGGGATCTACTACGAAAACTAATTTAAGTAAACTAAAAGTTTTGCAAAAGAGAGCCGTTCGTGCTCTTGAACACACCCCTTTCAATAATACCACATCTCCATATAAAATTAAGTATAAACTAGTTCCACCAAGTCTTCTTTACACAGAAAAGCTCTCACTTTATATGCTCATGCAAATTAAAGAAAACTGGACAAATTTTGAGTCCAGCTATCTTCAAACGACCACAGACCGCAACCTACGTGTGATAAACTAGCATATAACTAGTTCTACCTAAGACCAGAACAAATTACGGGACGCAATGCTTGAGATATAAAATTCCTAGGCTCTTAAATTCAAACAAAGAACTGTTAGATATAATAAAAGAATCGTCCTCTTTAACAGTGTACAGAAGAAAAATCTACAAATATCGTTAAATGTGGTGCACATTGTTGTGTTGTCAGTGCCAATGACTGCAGGTGAAATAATATGTTGTATTGTTCCTTATATGCTAGTTCTGTCACCTATGTTATTTATTGTACTAGTGTTAATCATGTTGATCATTACTGTTTATGTTACTCGACCATGTGTTTACTGTCTACATATTTTTTTTTTAATATGTTGCTTCGCCGAGCACTGATTGCACAGGGCTCGGGGCCTCAGTCAGGCGCATGCTCGCGCCTTTAGCCCTCACCCCTTTGGTTTTCTGTAAGAAAACTGTGAAACATGGGAATAAAAAAAAATACAAACTCGTTGCGCAATTCTCATGTTTTGACGCCTGGCGCGATTTTACGCTTCTGCCACGTAATATTACATGCGTTAAGGAGACTCCTCCCAATCTATGAGATTCATATAGCGTTTTTTTCCGAAGCAGCTTCAAGCACTGGCGTCGCTCCGTGGTAGGACACCTGCTTGCCACGCTGAAGGCTTGGGTTCGATTCTGACCCGGACCAAACATTTTTATTATTTATTCATTTGCATCAATCTCATAACCAACAACGCCACCACCGGAATTTCAGTGAAACTTGCTCTTTAACGTTGTCGCGGTAAAATTATGGCAGTACACCGTTTTGTTTTATATAAGGCGTTTTTTTAGACAATGTGAATTTTTGATAAAAATGCTATTACAGTTAGGCTCCTGTCGTCTTCGCACATGAACTCTACGTCAAGGTGGGAAAACTTTGTTGAAGCTAAAGGGACATTGAAATGATTAGTTAACAAAAAAAACGCCAGGCCTGTGCGGAAAGCGCAGTACAGTCTCAGCGAAAGCTGGAAGAGCGGCATTTTTAAAGCCCGTTATAAACTCTCTTGTGGCTACTAATACAAGTACATTAGCAACGTACCCACTACGCCACAAATCATAATTTTTGGGAAGTTGGGAAGCACCCACCACGACATTATTCGTTATTCTGCGGACAAGCGAGGTACAACCTGTAAGGCATTACGTGCATTTTGTTGATGCGACGGTTGATGACGATGAAGAATTATGGCTGAGCCCTTTGTAATGGGTTGGAAGCTTTAAACAACCCATTAGTTACGTAATTCATATTATGTGACGCCCAGTCGTTATATAACTGTCCCACCACGCTTTATAACATACGTTAACCGGAGAAACGGAGGCGAGAGAGAGAGAGAGGGAATTAACTTTATTGAGACCCTGAGGAAATTGATCATGGGAGCCTTATGGGCTTCCTTGGCAACCAATAGAAGTGCACTTGCTAGGAACCCACTACGCTATAAATCATCATAATTTTTGTGAAGTAGGGAAACAGCCACTATGCAATTTTTCTTCATTCTGTGGAGAACCGTGGTACTCGCTAAACACCTGTAAGGCATTATGTGCACTTTGTTGATGCTGTGGCTGATGACGATGAAGAATTATCGCAGAGGCCTTTGTAATGGGTTGGAAGCATTCAACAACCCACTCGTTGCGCAATTCGCATTCTGTGACGCCGGGTTACAGAATTCTCGTTTGTGTGACGCCTAGTTGTTATTTTGCTCTCATAACACACTGCAATACATATGTTAATGTGGTTCCTTCCCGACATGAAGCCTGTATAGGGTCTTCTTGCGACGCACTTTCAAGCACCGGCATGGCTCTGAGGTAGAACACTGGGCTCCCACGCTGAGGGCCCAGGTTCAAACCTCGTTCCATCCTGGAATTTCTTTCTTATTTCATTTTTTTCTTATTTCGTGCGACAGCGGTTGCGGACACCGGCGGTGGCGGTGGCGGCGGACAACTACGGCGCCAAAAACGGCCGTTGAAACGATCTCATGACAGCTTTCGCTGTAAAATAATTTTTAACTTTCTTTTTATCGACCTAAGGGCCCTTGTTTATATGCGAAAGTTGTACGCGTTCACAGTGTATGGCATACCTACTTTTTTATGAAATGACAAAAGCTGCGTGTAATTGAGGTATATATTATCAAGAATTCAATTTGAAGTATTCAGTTCACTAATTTTAAGGCTGAAACCGAAGCTGACCGCACTCGGCGCGCAGGAAACGCGGCCGGTCGGTTACGCCAGACCGGAACTTCCCGTGACAAGGAAGTGGCGAAATTTGGACGATTGTGCGTCGCGACAGTGTCTTGTCGTGGAAAGCGGTCAGTCGTGTCACTTACACCAGCGGATCACCTTACCTTTGCATGTGATGTTTGCGGGTTATTTCGTTCTTTCACGCTGTGCGCACCAAAAACGTAATATCCACCTTTTCTGTCTCTGTGCAACATAAAACGCAGGTAAAGCCACTGTGATGTTCATTCTTGATGACAGGCGAGAATATTTTGCGCATATTTATAGTTTCAGAAAGAAAGATAAACACTACACATCGCACGCAAAAGAAAAATCTAAGCGTTTTACTTGTGTACTTCAGACGACTTGCCGTCCTGCTGCCGAGACAATGTTCCGACGTGCCGTATTCCAATTCCGGCCTTCCTCCTCATGGGTAGCTCTGGTCTGATGTAACAAAGAAGCCGCCTTTCTTGTGCGCCGGTCGAGATAAGTTATGATATGTCCTTAAAGTGATCATGGTTGAGTTGTCTATTCCAGCGGGATGGGAAGCGAGGGGTCGATGGTTCGAATCCCCGATAGGGTGCAGTGGAATTTTTTCTTGTGCTTTATTTGTATTCGCTCCTTCTTTTATATATATACATACTGTAGTGGGGAAGAGAGACAGCGAGACAGCATCGAGTAGGAGTGGAAGAAGACGAAGCAGTGGGTGTGAGCCATGGTTGAAGGCAAACAAGAACAAGAACTTGAGAGCGCGCGTGACAGTTTTTCAGCCGCTGAACCCAGGCCTTTGGTTTTGTGAATAAACCCCCTTATAATTTGGTGGAGTCGCTGGGTAGTCTTCAAAGCTGGATCTACGAAGCCGCACCTTACCTCCAGTCTTAGCAATGCCGGAAGAATCCGCCAACGAAGGTACCTACCAGATTCCCGCCACTGCATGTCCTGGCGTGTTGCCACTGCGTCACCCGCCGATCTTCAGCGGCACTGACGACCAAGACGTTGAGGAGTGGTTGGCTACATACCACAAGGTGAGCGCAGCGAACAAGTGGGACGATGCGGCTAAGCTGACTTATGTCAGCTTTTACTTGGCCGGCGTCGCTAGTCTCTGGTTGCGGAATCACGAAGCTGATATTACCAACTGGGCTTCGTTCAAGACCGCCTTTTCAGAAGTCTTCGACCGCCCCGCTGTACGAAAGCTCCGCGCAGAACAGCGACTTCGTGAGCGCGCTCAACAGCCAGGAGAGAACTTCACCAGCTACATCGAAGACGTTGTTGACTTGTGCAAGCGGGTGAACCCATCGATGCTCGAAGCAGACAAGATCAAGCAGATACTCAAGGGAATAGCCGATGACGCATTTCAGATGTTGTTAGCCAAGGACCCACAAACCGTAGCCGAACTGGTCAGTTTGTGCCAGAGTTTCGACCAGTTTCGCAAGCAACGTGCCCTGACACGACGCTCTCTGGAACAGCGTGACTCGATCGCAGCTTTGACTCTCGGAGACCAGAATTCCATGTTGGTTCAGATAAAACAGTTTGTGCGTGAGGAGGTCGCTCGGCAGCTCTCCATATTATCAAGCGCTCCCGAACCAGCACAGACACATCATCTGACCCTAGCCATACGACAAGCTATCCAAGAAGAGGTAACTGACGCTTTGTCTTTCACTCGTTCACCACCTCTGGAGGCTGCGCCCTTGACGTACGCACAGGTCGTCGCAGCCAGAGCGCCCCGTCAGCCAACTTATTCTCCCTCGCCGGTGCCTGTTCAGTCGTCACCAGTTCCGTTCGGACGACCAGTCGCTACGTTTCCTAACCCGTGGCGCACCGCAGACAACCGCCCTATCTGCTATTCTTGCGGCTATGCCGGACATGTGGCACGTTTCTGCCGCCGCCGCCCTCTCGTCCACACAGATACCATGCCACGATCTTCGCACGACCCTCGACGGTTTAGCGGCACATCAAGGCCACAAGAATCTTCTTCACCCGACCGCCTCCCCTCAGTTAGCCGCCGATCTCCATCACCCCGACGTCGCTCCTTGTCACCTATGCGCCGTCGACCCTACCCTTCAGACACGGAAAACTAGATGCCGCAGTTCCCGAGGCACGAACTGCGTCGTCGTCGAAAGAATCAAGTCCTCGCATTTCTCCGGCAAACCTCATCGAAGTTTTTGTGGATGGCTTTCGTACCCTTGCGCTTGTGGACACTGGTGCTGCCGTTTCAGTGATAGATTTAAAACTTTGCCGATTGCTTCGAAAGGTCACCACGACGTCAGAGGGATTGTCACTCCGTACCGCCAGTGCTCACCATATTGAGCCAACAGCCGCCTGCACAGCCCGCGTTCTAATCCAAGGTGTTTTGTATACTGTTGAATTTCTTGTGCTCCCTGCGTGTTCGCATGATGTGATCCTCGGCTGGGATTTTCTCTCTCGTAATCATGCGATTATCGACTGTGCTCGCGCCGAAGTTGCCTTCTCTGCGTTGTGTTCCTCGTCGCCTGAAGCTGCGTTGAACAAGCTCTTTGTCGCCGACGATATCGACATACCACCCAATAGCGCAGCCTTTGTTCCCGTGTCCTGTGCCGATGTGTCCGAGTCTCCAGTTTTGTTTACTTTCTCCCAAACCTTCCAACGTCGCAGGAGCCTCGCGTTTCCATTCGCTATTCTCGACGTAGCCACCGGCGTTACGAACCTATTTGTCACGAATCCCTTGCCGTCTACATCAACCTTACTCCGCGGAGAATGCATTGGCACATATCAAGAGTTGGACGCTTCTTCCATCTTCGGCCTTGGCGGCGCGAGTGATTTGCTCATTAATGCACTGACACCATCTGCCTGTATGCCTGATCGCCCGACTATTAGTGCGTTTGGACCCTCAATTGATGGCGACCTTGAAGGGGAACACCGAGAGCAACTCCTCGAACTTCTGCACCAGTTTCGCGGCTCGTTTAACTGCCAGCAGACGTCGTTAGGTCGAACACACACCGTTGTCCATCACATTAACACCGGCTCACAAGCGCCTCTGTGACAGCGCCCCTACCGCGTGTCTCCTGCTGAGCGACGTGTGATCACGGACCAAGTAGACGACATGCTTCAACGCGGCGTCATTCGGCCATCCAGCAGTCCCTGGTCGTCACCTGTTGTCCTCGTGAAGAAGACGGCTCGATTCGCTTCTGCGTCGATTACCGCCGTTTAAACAAAGTTACGCGCAAAGATGTGTACCGTTTGCCACGCATCGATGACGCCCTGGACTGCTTGCAAGGCGCCGAATTCTTCTCATCACTAGAATTACGGTCCGGTTATTGGCAGGTCCCCATGGCACCCTCGGATCGCCCGAAAACTGCTTTTGTGACACCTGATGGCCTATACGAATTCAATGTTATGCCCTTCGGCCTTTGTAATGCGCCAGCAACATTCGAAAGGATGATGGATAGCGTCTTGCGTGGGTTAAAATGGAAGGCATGCCTTTGTTACTTGGATGATGTCGTTGTCTTCTCCCCCGATTTCGACAGTCACCTGCGTCGTCTCAAAGAAGTCTTGAGCTGCCTCACGCGGGCAGGCCTTCAGCTCAACATCAAGAAGTGCCGCTTTGGAGCTCGCAAGCTTACAATACTGGGCCACGTTGTCTCAAAGGAGGGCGTCCTCCCTGATCCGGAGAAGCTTAGGGCAGTTGCTGAGTTCCCGAAGCCTACGAACGTGAAAGCGCTTCGCAGCTTCGTCGGTCTCTGCTCATACTTTCGCCGCTTTGTGAAGAACTTCGCTTCTGTAATCGCACCGCTCACAAAGTTGCTCACCTGTGATGGACACCTCTCTGATTGGTCACCAGCATGCGATGAAGCTTTCGCAACATTACGCCATCTCCTGACTTCGCCACCCATTTTACGCCACTTCGACCCTACTGCTCCAACCGAAGTGCACACGGATGCCAGTGGCATAGGCCTTGGCGCTGTCCTTGCTCAACGCAAGCCAGGCTTCTCCGAGTATGTAGTTGCATATGCTAGTCGCGCCCTCACCAAGACAGAGTGCAAATACTCGTTTACCGAAAAGGAATGTTTGGCTATTGTTTGGGCATTACAAAAATTTCGCCCGTACGTTTACGGCCATCAGTTTGATGTCGTTACCGATCATCATTCCCTTTGTTGGCTTGCTTCATTGAAGGATCCTTCGGGCCGGCTTGGGCGTTGGGCGTTACGTTTACAGGAATTTGATATTCGCGTCATTTACCGCTCAGGACGCAAGCATACCGACGCCGACGCACTTTCTCGTTCGCCCCTGCCCTCCGTTGCACCCGTTTTCATTGCCGACGCTACTATCGCCAACATTGATCTCGCTGACATGCCTTCGGAACAGCGCAAAGACCCTTGGATAGCGTCGCTCATAGACGTTCTTTCCAGGTCTTCGGCGACACCATGTCAACGGCTACCTCGTGCACTACGCCGACAAGCCCCTCATTATGCGATACGGGATGCCATGTTGTATCGCCGCAACTATCAGCCAGATGGTAGAAAGTGGCTTCTTGTTATACCTCGCCATTTGCGCTCCGACCTGTGCACGTACTTCCACGCAGACCCACAAAGCGCCCACGCTGGCGTTTTGAAAACTTACGACCGACTTCGTCAGCGATTCTTCTGGCGTGGAATGTATACATACGTTCGCAAGTACATACGTTCCTGCCCTGAGTGTCAGCGGCGGAAAACAACTTGCCATGCGTCTGGCGAATTGCAACCTTTGCCGTGTCCAGCTCGCCCGTTTGATAGAATTGGCATAGACCTGTACGGCCCCCTTCCTTGCACACCTGCTGGCAATCGATGGATTATTGTGGCCGTTGACCACCTTACCCGTTATGCCGAAACCGCCACTCTGCCAGCCGCTGCAGCTCGTGATGTTGCCTTGTTCATCTTGCGCAGCTTCGTCCTTCGCCATGGCGCGCCACGTGAGCTGCTTAGCGATCGAGCACGTGTCTTTCTTTCGCAAGTCGTCCAGGAGCTTCTCACTGAGTGCAATATTATTCATAGCTCCACTACGACCTATCACCCGCAGACGAACGGTTTGACGGAGCGCTTTAACCGCATTCTCGGTGATATGCTCTCCATATACATATCATCCGACCATTCCAACTGGGACTTGGTGCTTCCGTTCGTGACATACGCGTATAACTCGGCCACACACGCCACTACTGGGTTTTCCCCTTTCTTTCTACTATACGGACGTGAGCCCTCTTCGATGCTTGACACCATCCTTACATACCGGCCGGATGCTTCTGAATACCGCCCGGCCTCCGAACTCGTTCAATGTGCCGAAGAGTGCCGCCAATTAGCACGGTCATTTACATCCGTCGCACGAGGTATTCAAAAAGAACGACTTGACCAGGACAAGCCTGCCCACACCTTCCCCGTCGGCTCGTTCGTGTGGCTTTCTATCCCGTTCCAGTCTGCTGGCCTCTCCCGAAAGTTCGCACCCAAGTACACTGGTCCGTACCGCATCGTTCAATGCACGTCGCCGGTCAACTACGTCGTCGAACCAGTGACACCTCCCACCGACAGACGATGTCGTGGTCGTGAAACAGTCCACGTCAGCCGCTTAAAGCCCTATTATGATCCGCTTGTGCTTGCTTCGCCTTGAGTCGCCAGGATGGCTCCTCTTCGACACCGGGGCAAGTGTAGTGGGGAAGAGAGACAGCGAGACAGCATCGAGTAGGGGTGGAAGAAGACGAAGAGCCGATTGAGAGCGCGCGTGACAGTTTTTCAGCCGCTGAACCCAGGCCCTTGGTTTTGTGAATAAACCCCCTTATAATACATATACATATCCGGGACATGACGGCGACGGCGACGGCAAAAATCAGCCGAGACTGTCCATATAATTGCTATCGCAATAGAAAGGCTAGATCACCATCGCGGTGGAGGACCACGGAATGACGTGCACACAAATTTCGGCGACGTTAGTAATAATAATAATAATAATTGTAGGAGTTCAACGTCCCAAAACCACGATATGATTATGAGAGACGCCACGGTGACGTTGAGGGCGCTCGCGTTGAATTCGGGCCCCGAGTGCTACAAGGAATGAAACGACTAAAGTGCTGCGGTATCAGCCATGGAGTATGACGCACCAGGCACGTCTTCCTTCAGAAATTTTTGTCGTAGAACACCTATCATAAAATAGCACATGACACGACCGCCTTCTCAGCCTCCACATCACTGTCACTAGCGTGCCAACAAAATTTCCTCGCTTCACCACTTCAAGCGCCACAGGCGTAAGCAGTGAGAACAACACAGAGAACTGCGCGACAAGAGAGAGAGGGAGGAGAGGGACAAAGGCCGGCGTCGTGAGCCATTTGCAGTCTATAAGTTTTTGTTTCTCTGTATACTTGTGGAACGAAGGAATACGTCAGTGAGTTCAAATACGGTTCCTAGAATGGCTTAAGCATTTACAGGATGCGTAACGTTACCGACGATGTCGCGAGTTGTTGCCAACTCAAACGAACACTATCGCTTACTTTAAAATAGCATTAAAATGTGCTCAAGGGTACGTTCGCCACTAATATTGTCAAATGGTCGTGACGCTGACGAAGGCAGCAGTCGGCGTGTCCAAGATGAAACTCTTTATTTGGCCGAACTTGTGGTCGCGAAATGGAAAGTCAACCTACAGCATTACACACTGTACACTGATAGCGGCGAACAGAGCGTCGGTCGGCCGTCGATAATCTGAACGTCGCTGGGATGCGCCGTCTTTTATACATCACGCATCGAACTTTCCAGCCTTATCACTGGTGGTCGCACAAGCTCTGGAATAATCTTGACTATTCGCGTCATGTGCGCAATCTTAACAAAATGATCTACTACAATCTGGAATCTTCCCAGACATTTTGGCGCGCTTTGCACAAGGCAGCAGCTACGCGTGCATTGGGCCGGTAACAGAAACCATAGAAAGAAAGGAGCGTGTGTGACGATATACTCGGTCAGAAATGCTTACGTATATGAAGGACAATGAAACAACACAAACCTATCGAGTCAGTAATTTTCGACAATGTCTTGTCGTCGCATGAAGGGGATATCGTTGATTTTTCAATGTCTGATAGCTCTCAAGTTTATTAGTTTACGCAAGAAAATGCAGCACGGAAAGAGACCTCCGAGCAAGAAGCTACAAAAAATTTTTATTGCTCTTCTTTGTATAGAAAAGTTTCACGACGAACAGTCTCGCAGAGCATACTGTTTACTTAATAAGACAAAGCGACAACACAGAATCCACTAAAGGATAACTTGGCTTGTTACTTATTGACATTGACGTTCAGAAAATTGAAAATACTATTATTACACGCGAAGCCGTCGCTGAATTAGCAGTGATCTATTTCCAGGGATGGAGTTGAGGTTTTATAACCTGAATATGTGGTATCTTTAGTTGTACCCACTGTCTTGTTCTCGAGCACTTGCTTGGTGCTGGTCGTCGAAGCTTGGCTTGTTGTGGAAACAGTAGACGCGTCTTTGTGGTCGTTGTTTGTTGTGGCGATGCCTGGAGCTTCCGTTGAAATAACAACTGTGCTTTTTGACGACATGTCTCTGAGGTTTACAGCTGCCTTCATGCACGATGCTTCGAGCGCCTCTTTTATTTTTATTGATATATTTGCAGCGGCATATTGAAAAAAGGTTTCCCGGACTCTCTCAAGGAATGACACACGCCGCTCAGTCCAGAGCCTCAGTGACGTCACACTGACGCTGCATTGAATGCCTTGTGTTACTGTAAAAAAATGAAACAAAAATCAAATCAAATCAAAGTTTATTGGGCATCACGCGGATGTCCAAGCGCGCATAGAGAAAACGGACGAAAAATCTTGACCCACAGAGAATGTGGGCCTTGCGGACAGTGCATTAAAAAGAACAAAAAAGGAAGAAAGTCTGCGCATACGACCCATACATAGATATTTATGCATGAACATAGAGCGCAATACATGGACACCAACCGACTGTATATAAATGATGGATGGGAAAAATTAAACAAATACACAAAACTAGTTATACGCAAAGTTTATAAATGTGATATAAGTAAATATATGAACACAGCACAAACAATATTTATATTACATATAATTTTATTTCAGTGGGTATGCGGCAAGATAGTTTGCCATATTGTGAGCCAACCTAAGTATACACCAAATGGTTGTGTTACTGCTTCCGTAGATGCGCTAAAGTGAAAATAGGTGCATTGGGTGCTTTGACACCTTATCTTTGCCTTCTAGTCAATAATTCATCATAGAAAATTCAATAATATGCCAATATGGACTCTAAATGGGATATTCATGATGTGATATGTCATATGTCGCTGCCCTGAGAGTACACCGACAATTTTGGTTTTCTCAGAGTGACCAGCTCTACTTGACGATCCCGGGGTGATGTCTTCTCAAATTTAACACCAACATACACGCCGAGGAAGACCGACGTTTGGCGCACCCCTGAAAACCACTCGCTGTGCTACCACTGCGGGGAGGCCGGCCGCACGTACCGCCGCTGCCAGTACCGACAGATGGGGCTACGCGGATTCGCCGTCAAAGCGCCGCGCCCGCAGCCAGGCGAACGGTCTCGCGACATCGACGACTACCTCACCGAAACACAGTGGCAAGAACGACGACCTTCCCGCTCGCCGTCGCAGGCCGCTACATGTCGTCGCACTGACGGCACTACACTGGCCCTCACCGGGGCTGGTCGCCTAGCCCGCATCCGGGAAACTAAGGGCAGCAACCGATGGAGTTGCGGTTGCTGTACGACAAAATGCCGAAGATCCTCCGCGGCCGCCGACCACGACAACGCGACGAGACATGCAGAACAGCGCAGCGGTTCAAGCTATCGGCTCCGACGATCCGCGCGAGGCCCTAAGAGCCGTAGTGCGCCGGTTCGACGAAACCCTGCCGACGAAACCTCGCGGACCGAAGACCTGACGACGCAGCATGGAAGCACCGCAACAAATCGACGCAACCGTGATCCGACGCCGCGACCTAACCGCAACGCAAGGCGACGGACTAGCGACTTCGACGTTCTCATTGACGGCCACAACATCACTGCTCTCGTCGACACTGGGGCCGACTATTCCGTCGTCAGTGGGCCATTCGCCACCAAGCTGAAGAAAGTAAAGACCGCTTGGAGTGGACCCGAAATCCGGACAGCTGGAGGGCACCTAATAACGCCGATTGATGTCTGCACGGCTAGAGTCACCATCAATAGCCGGACTTATCCTGCGAGCTTTGTAATCCTACAAAACTACTCCAGGGATGTGATACTTGGAATTGACTTGCTAAGTGACTACGGCGCCGTCATCGACCTGAGGTCTGAGTCGATAACACTAACCTCAGACAAAGCGCTCCCGCCCCACGCGACAACAGGGAACCATGCATTGAATGTGATAGAAGGGCAGGTGACCGTTCCGCCGCGCTCCAGCGTCATTATTTCCGTCGGCACCGAAAAACCTGCGAACCTTGAAGGCGTCATCGAGGGCGATCAGCACCTACTCCTGAACCGTCAAATTTGCGTCGCAAGAGGTATAGCCGAGCTGCATGGCGGTAAAGCAAAGGTAGTGCTGACAAACTTCAGCCACGAATATAGGCACCTCAACGTTGGTACCACCGTCGCCTTTATCGATGCTGCCGAACCTGCTCCGACGAATCGAGGTCCCGAACGAGATTTCGACGTCAACCCGAGTCTTCCGAAGGTCAGGCAAGACCAGCTCAGAACCCTGCTCCTGCAATACAATGACTGCTTCTCGTCGTCCTCAACAATTCGACAGACCCCAATAGCAAAACATCGCATCATAACAGAAGAAAGCGCCCGACCAATCCGTCAGAGCCCGTACTGAGTTTCTACGCGAGAACGCGAGGCCGTCGAGAAACAGGTCGACGAAATGCTACGCGACGACATCATCCAGCCGTGCAAGTGTCCGTGGGCGTCACCGGCGTTTTTGCAGCGTTAGCTACACTTGCCTAGCCGGAGCCGATTTCGCGTGGAGCGTCATGAGCTGTGCTGCGCATGCGCGAGGACCAGTGAAGTTACACAGCTGGGTCAACGCAGCTGGCATCTCAAGCGCTCTCCGAAACCGCCGTGCGCGGCTCGCCGCTGCTTGTATGCGGGTTCAGGAGGAGTGGCGTCGTAGCCGCGGCAGACAAACTGGCGCCGCTGGCGCCGGCGCGCGTGCGAACTGCCACGTGCGACTCGCCGCCGCTGGTCTGCGCTCTCCAGAATGACGTCGTAGCCTTGGCAGACGCATCGGCGCCAGCGCGCGCGCAGCTATTCGCCTTCGCTGTGCAATCGACGTCTGACACTGCTGGAGCCGCTTGATAGCGCCTCGGACTGGCGTTTGCAGGTGCGTAACGCCATGGAGAAGGAGAGCGCAAATGCTGCTCAACGGCGCAGTAGAGCCGACAACCTTATCTCATCGGATCCCGAAGTAGTTGCCTGGAAATTAGCGGTTCAGCGTACGAAGAATGAACAGAAGATGGCTGATAATCCTAGACAATCTGGAAAGCTAAGAATAATCAGCTGAACCTTTGCTAACGCTACGTATATCCTGGCATAGCCGAGCTAAGCCACTGCAACTTTTTTAGTGAGGAAGAAGGATGGGACGTTACGTTGCTGCGTCCATTATCGTCGCCTGAACAAAATCAGGAAAAAGGACGTGTACCCTCTCCCACGTATAGACGACGCCCTAGGTCGACTCCAACGCGCAGTACTTCGATGGACCTCAAGACCGGCTACTGGCAAATTGATGTCGACGAGAGAGACCGAGAAAAGACTGCCTTCATAACACCGGACGGCCTGTTCGAGTTCAAGGTCATGCGGTCTTTGCTCGGTACCTGCGACTTTGCAACGAGTCATGGATACAGTATTAGCTGGCTTGAAGTGGCAAACTTTCCTTCTTTACTTGGACGACGTCGTTGTGTTTTTCTCGAACTTCCACGAACACCTCCAGCACCTTGAATCCGTACTTCAAGCAATCAAGAACTCCGGGTTCACCCTGAAGCCAGAAAAGTGCCGCTTCGCGTACGAGGAGCTCTTGTTTTTGGGTCACGTGATCAGTAAGCCGGGAGTGCGATCATACCCGCAGAAAACAGCGGCCATCGCCGCTTTCCCGTCACCGATTGTAGCCCACGATTGTGGGCCGATTTCTCGGCTTGTGCGCCTATTACAGACGCTTTGTCAAAGACTTTTCACGGATCACCGAGCCACTAACGCAGCTCACGAAGACCGATATCGAAGACCGACGTCAAACAGCGCAAGTCGAAGCATTTCATGAAATGAACCGACGCCTGCAGACGCCTCCGATACTTGCGCATTTCGACGAATACGCCGATACGGAGATTCACACCGATGCAAGCAGCGTAGGACTCGGCGCCGTCCTTGTGCAGCGGACGGACGGACTGGAAAGGGTTATCAGTTATGCTAGCCGGTCGCTGTCTAAGGCAGAGGCCAACTATTCTACAACAGAAAAGGAGTGCCTCGCCATCATCTGGGCTACGTCAAAGTTTCGCCCCTACCTCTACGGCAGGCCCTTCAAAGTTGTGAGCGATCATCACGCCTTGTGTTGGCTAGCTAACTTGAAGGACCCTTCAGGTCGCTTCGCACGGTGGATACAAAGACTTCAAGAATTTGACATTACCGTCGTGTACAAGTGCGGAACGAAACACTACGACGCCGACTGCTTGTCTCGTGACCCCGTCGACCCACCACCGCCCGACGACCAGGATGATGACAGCTTCTTGGGAGCCATAAGTGCCGACGACATCGCTGAACGACAGCGAGCCCACCCGGAAATGAATGGTCTAGTGGAATACCTGGAGGGCAGGACCATCGTTGTCCCAAACGTATTCAGGCGAGTGTTGGCACCATTTTCCTTGAAAAACAACGTCCTCGTAAAGAACTTCACTCCGGTCCGAGCCAACTACCTTATCGTTGTACCTTCGGGACTGCGACCAGAAATTCTGCATGCCCTGCACGACGACCCGACGGCTGGAAACCTCGGACTTTTCCGCACGCACAAGTACAGGAAAAGTACTACTGGCCGCGCCTTGCCGCCGACGTCACTCGCTGCGTAAGGACGTGCCGAGACTGTCAGCGACGGAAGACATCGCCCACAAGACCAGCAGGCTTCCTTCAGCCGATGAAGCTTCCTCGGTGACCATTCCAGCAGATCAGGATGGACCTCCTGGGGCCGTTCCCAACGTCGACTTGAGGAAATAAATGGATCGTCGTGGCTACCGACTACCTCACCCGCTACGCCGAAACAAAAGCCCTGCCCAAAGGCAGTGCCACTGAGGTAGCCAAGTTTTTCGTTGAGAGCATCGTCCTTCGTCACGGCGCCCCAGAGGTTCTCATCACCGACAGAGGTACGGCTAAACTAACTCAGGCGATCTCGGAATACAGCCACACAAGCCACCGCCGGACCACCTACCACCCACACACCAACGGCCTGACCGAGCGTCTAAATAAGACCATCGCCGACATGCTGGCCGTGTATGTCGACGTTGAACAGATGTGGGACGCCATCCTTCCGTACGTGACCTCCGCGTACAACACGGCCGTACAAGAAACGACGCATATGACCCCATACAAGATGGTCTACGGACGGAGCCCGGCAACGACGCTCGACGCCATGTTACCAAACGTGACCGACGAGGAAAACATCGACGTGACCACCTGCCTACAGCGCGCCGAAGAAGCACGACAGCTCGCCCGCCAACGGATCAGGAACCAGCAGACGACTGACAGCCGCCGCTACAACCTTCGACGACGCCACATGGTATGCCAACCCGGTAACCGTGTATGGGTATGGACGCCAACACGCCGACGGGGACTTAGTGAGAAGCTTCTTCGAAGATACTTCCGACCGCACAAGGTACTTCGACGCCTCGGCGCGCTCGACTACGAGGTTGTGCCTCACGGCATTACGACCTCTCAGCGGTGCCGTGCGCGACCTGAAGTCGTCCATGTCGTGTGCCTCAAGCCATATTACGCGTGCTAGTCAATCTGGGGACTGTACTTTTGCTTTATTATTGTACTTTCTTGCTTGTGCTTATTGTTTATTGTACTTTCTTGCTTTATTGTTGGTATTTATTGTTGCATGCATTTGCCCCCCCCCCCTCCGTGTTCTGTTTTAAGCATCAGGACGATGCTTTTTGAAAGGGGGGAGGGGCATTGCCATGGATATTTCTTATTATCACTTTTGCTGTATTCGTTTTTCGCCCACAAAGACTGTCTGCAGCACTCAGCGCAAACCGCGCCTCATTGTTCGAGAAGCTACCCGATTATTGTAGATCGTTTTGTTAAGATTGCGCGCAAGACGCGAACACTCGAGCTTATTCTAGAGCTTGCGCGGCAACCAGCGATAACGCTGGAATATTCGACGACACATGTATAAATACCGACGCGCTTCACCGCTTGTCAGTTTTTCGACGGCCGACGCCCAGTCCGCCGCTCTCAGTGTACAGCGTGTATTGCTGTAGTTTGAGTTTTCATTTCCCGGCCACAAGTTCGGCCAAATAAAGAGTTTCATCTTGACCACGCCAGCTGTTGTCTTGGTCGACGTCACGACCCTGTGACACTATAGAGAAAAAGATAAGCCGCCGTCCCCATGGTGAAGCCCCCCGTCGACCTCTTCTTTATTCGAACACACTGATCAGATCTTAGTGATGATGGCGCCACTCCTCGTCTTCTACACAATTTGCAACATCCTCCGCGCCCCCATTTGATGCCTAACGATGAACAGTAACACACACGGATTCTAAGTAGACACTATTTGTTCATCGGTATTTGTGTCCAGCCCAAGTCAATCCAGGTGGGATCATCCGGGTTTTCTCCTGCACCTGGTCTCCCAGCGGTGCTTCCGACGCTTGCTCCATAGCCGTGCTTTTGAACGCGTCGCTTTTGGTGAACTTGTGCTCTCGATGAGCGGTTTTTGTTGGCATGAACGTCCATAATGCAGACACTTCCACGAGGTTCTGGTGTAGCCAATTCTGGGAAATTTTCTTGATTTCTTTGTCTTGGCTGCGTTTGCCTTGGAAACATCAGGCTTCTTCATCTTCCTTGGTCTGGACTGTCTCATTCGTTGCTTTAACGCTGTCTTGGTATTTTGCATCTTAACTGAAATAAGCTGTAGCATCCGCATTTCCTTCGATCTTGCCGTCTGCAACTTTCTCGAAGAGCCGCAGCTATGGTCAGTACAAGGGGCTTGCTTTTGTGTAGCCATGGTCTTCTTTCTATTTCTTTTCGGTTTATGAACTGGCCTTGATTTGCTTCTGCTAGGCACTAGTGCGCACGGCGGTGAGGACTTGTCATCTGAATCTATTGTCGTTGGCTCGCATGCATCCTTAATATCTCGTCGACGACCTTTTGAATGTACAAAGGATTGCCGCTTTTCGATGATAGAAATCTCTTCCACCACGCACACCTGTGTTATTGCAGCTGTCTTGTCATTAGCTTCTTGAGTTTTGCACTTTCACAAGAATTCCCAAGGCATGCAAGAAGTCTTTAGGGCCTGAGGTTGTCCTTATGTGTGGGTTTCTCGAATGGTCTTTTCTGTAGTCGAAGTTCTCATTTGTCGGCGTTCAGTACGTTCAGCTATTGGTTGGGAGGTTGACTCGTCTGGCTTCTTGGCGACAAGATTGCTGTTCAATGCGCATTGGCTAGATGGTGGTGACGTAGACGGACAGGGTATTTTGCCGTGTACTTCTGCTTTATTTTGTTGCCTTACGGATTCCAAGGGAACTTGCCGAGCTTTTATTGTGTGCGAGATCTTATATTCTGCTCTGACCTTTTCTAGAATCATCTGGCGCATACAAACGTCGGCTTCCTCCATCTCCGCTTCCAAATAATCAATGGCAACTGTTTCTTCTACCTCGTTATCAATTCCTTTGAGAAGCTCGTACTGGTCAGTCAAAATTCGGTGAATATTCCTCAACTCACTTACTGATGGGCACTTCACGTGTAGAAGGCTTTCGATGCTGCGATGGCTTGCGTGACGGCCTTCCGTACTTGAGCCCGCCTTTCGAATAGGGCCTTCATGATCCGGTCCAGTGTCGGAAACGTAAGAAATCACTGGCCGGCAGCGTTGTGAGGCGAAGTCGACATGGCATACATCACACATGTCTCGCACGATGAAGATCAGCTAGTTGTCGGGCTGACATTCTTCACGATCTGGGTCTCGGGAATGGTTAGGCCTCGCACATCAGCTTCACCGAACGAAGGCTTCACAAAAGTCCTCCAGGCTACAGATGCGGTCGAGAATTCGTAATGTCCGCTCGCTATCACCTCTGAAGGTCCTTTCCCGGGTTTCACGGCACCAAAATATAGAGAAAAGGACAAGCCGCCGTCCCCATGGTGAAGCCCCCCGTCGACCTCTTCTTGTTTGTTTGTTTGTTTGTTTGTTTGCTTGTTTGTTTGTTTGTTTGCCCTAAGGAGACTGGCTCATACCCACGAGGGGGATTGGCCACACTGTCAATTATATAGGGACAGACAGACGTAGAACTTTATTGGGTCCTGAGAAACGCTACTCTTAGAGTAACGCCGCGGGCCGCAAATGTAAACCCTATGAAACTTCAAAAAGAAAAAAATTAGCACGAAACGCGATGTAAATAAAAAAGGAAAGAGTTAAGAAGTTAACAAAGCCATAGAATAAGGATTGAAAAAAAAAATATATATAACAATAAAAAAGAAAAAAAAGGTTGGTTTTCTTGGTCGGTATCACTAGCAGCGTACTCTTCCTGTTTCTTGAATGAACTTGTGTAGCGCAGCTATAATAGCACTGCGGCTTGCCCCAAACTGATTCGCTCCAAACGACAACAGGCTAGAAGCAGTAAATTGTAAGCCCAGCCTACCAGTCGGCATTTCCAGAAAAATTCTACGGAGTGAGGCGAAACGGCGGCATGATAGAAAAAAGTGATGTATTGTTTCTGGTTCATTGCAAACTGCACAGAGATTTGTTAAGGAAAAGCCAGATTTGTGCAGGTAATAATTTAACCGGGGAACTCTACAGCGAAAGCTTGTGAGAGTCACCTCGCATTGACGTGAAAGACATTTGGTGGTGTTCCATGGGAACTGTAAGTGCCGGTAATCCTCTGATTCTATGAGAGCTGTTTCGGTGTTTTTTAAGTATAACAGTCGTTTGAATCTCTCTCTGGTAATGAAAGAAAAAAGGGGTACCACATTTAACACTGGACCATCTAAAGACGCGTTTATTCGAACATACTGATCAGATCGCAATGATGATGACGCGACTCCTCGTCTTCTACACAATTTGCAACACTCGCCACATTCATTCATTTATTCACAAAACTTTATTAAGAGTCCTGAAGCCCGGTCTTTTCAGACAGAGGCGGGCCGCGTCCACGTCGGCACCGTTAGGCCGAGCCTTATGGCGCCATCGTGACCACTCTGGACAGCTCGTAGTTGATCTTGATACGAACAGCTGGATATATCTTCTGCCAGGGAAGCCATTTTTGCTCTCACCAACTGGCCACAGAACTATATTAATATTTTCGGGGGTTTTAAATGCGAAGTATTTCTTACTGAACCCCAGGTACTTTGGGCGTTTCTATCTATCTATCTATCTATCTATCTATCTATCTATCTATCTATCTATCTATCTATCTATCTATCTATCTATCTATCCATCTATCTATCTATCTATCTATCTATCTATCTATCTATCTATCTATCTATCTATCTATCTATCTATCTATCTATCTATCTATCTATCTATCTATCTATCTATCTATAACCACTAGACCACCGCTCCGGTGGTCTAGTGGTTAGGGCGCTCAACTGCTGAGCCGGAGGTCGCGGGATCGAATCCCGGCCACGGCGGCTGCATTTTCAATGGAGGCGAAAATGTTTGAGGCCCGTGTACTTATATTTAGGTGCACGTTAAACAACCCCAGGTGGTCGATATTTCCGGAGCCCTCCACTACGACATCTCTCATAATCATATCGTGGTCTTGGGACGTTAAACCCCAGATGCTACTACGTCTGGGTGCTCTCGTGATCGCCTTCTCAGCGTGGTGTAGACCAAAACTGGCGCGGTAGCGTAAGATTGTTTGACGAATATGACTGTCTGCTCATGACTTGAATAACACGAAAACCCTGTGGCGTTGGACGTCAAACCCTTTCCTCCAGACCCGTGTGGCACATACCCGTATACCACGGGCCACTGGTCATTGACAGTTTACATTTCCTAGGAACGGCGAGAAAAAGGGAGAGTTGGGCTAGTTGGTTTGCGTTCATATTGAAACAGCGCAAAAGACACACATTCGTAATTTAAATGCGAGAGTATAAAGAAAAAAAACCCGCATTTCCCCGAAGGGGAGTATGAGGAAGTGCGAAGCACGGGGTGATGTTATGAGGGGGCGCGCGCGACTAAACTGCAGAGCCGAGCGAAGGAGACGGCAGCGAGAGAGTACGCGCCAGCCGACCCCCGGAGGTCTGGCCATTTTTAAGTTAAAGCACTTTTACTGATGATGATGATCTGTCTTCCGAACTCGTTCCAAAGAACCCGCAACACGTTCAACTTGTTGGCGGCGTTGCGCACGCCCGAGATGGGGCTCAGGTTGTTGTCGAACCACAGTCGATCGCACACCGCGCAGCTATATCCGAAGCTGCGGTCCAGGAAGTCTCGCTTGAAGCGCGCGTCCGGCCGATCGAATTCGAGGGCCCGCGCTCGCTCACGCATCGCGCGTCCCCGCGCCAGATCTGTTCGGGGTGCGCGGCTCGCTTCGCACGCTTTCGTTCGGCGTCTCGCCGCCGGCCTTCATCACCACAGGCAATGCGCGGGGCGCGCGCAGCCACGGAGCGGAGGGCGGAGCGCGCGCAGTCACGTGGGGCGTGACGTCGCTGCGCCGTTGCTACTGACGCTCCTCCTCCTCTCCGCTCTCCGCGGCGTTGCTATGGGACGGCGGATTCAGGGTCGCCTATAAAGTGCATTCGCACTTAAAACGGACATCGGCAGTGCTGAGCTGACATTACGTATGCAAAGAATAAAAATCAGGATCCCAGCAGGAATCGAACCGAAGCATTCTGTGTGACAGTCAAGTATTCTTCCACAGAGCAACGGCAACACTTGAAACTACTTTAAAAAAAAACACAAGCACAATTGACGTGCAACGTCAATTGTGCTTGCAGCGCTGGCTATCTATTTTAGAACAAAGCAATAAAGAATATGTATATCTTCTCCTATACAGACATCATGCCGGATTAACGGCAGTTGTGGTTTTAGTGTTGGCTCCGCTTAAAACATTACACTTCTATTCCATGATTCAGGAAACTATATTCAAGCGTTCATCGAATAAGCTAACGAAAGTTGCGTGTGATATTCGCATCACCGTACCGTAGAGTGAACTGCGTTTCGATAATACTGACGACGGTGCTAGAAACTGAGTGCTGACGTTACGTCAGTCCATGAGTTACCCTTTAAACGCCAGTGTAGTTGACGTGCCTGGTAAAGCCTTGATGTGCGAACAACTACTACGCTTACAAAAACACGTCTATCCACCTCGTAACGCTTGGCTGAATGCCATAAAATGCAGCATTGACAACTACTAGCTGTTTGCATCGCACGAAACCGATTCCCACAAGGCGTGGCATCTGCCCATTTTTATGTGGCAGAAGCACGACATGATTATAAGGCACGCCGTAGTAGGTACTCTGGATTAATGTATACCAGCTGCTGTTCTTTGACGTGCACCTTATACATTTCGTCCCCATCTATATGCGGCCGCTGTGGCTCAGAATCAATCGCTTCAGAAGAAGATGTGGCTCCTGAAGTTGATTGTCACCAACCTGAGCTTTCGAAAGGAGTATCATAGACTGAAAGGCTAACACATTTTAACTCGGCAATTCCTGGAAGGGCGGGTCTAGAGGAGCAGGTAAGCGGGGCATCGTCTGGGAACTCTTGCACCGGGCGGTGTGAACAATGCAGCTGTGAGTGCCGAAGGAAGTATCCTAACATTTCCATAGAGCTCTCTTCCTCCTAAGGCATCATTACTTGTCTAGCATAGCTGGCATGATGACGGCAGTCTTGCATAGAATACCCATTTCGATTGAATTTTGCACTACCGCCTGATGTACCGAATTTTCTTCCTGAATTATGAAATCATGATTTAACCTTATTTTCGGAGTTATTCTGCTGGATACGATGGTGTGGTAGGAAGCAGTTTCAAGTAAAGTTCTATTTAACATTAGTTCCCCGGAAATGATTTTGTTTAATACAAGTTTGCTGACATTGTGACCACGGCTAGGCAATCAGAGGGGAGATTTCTTTCGTGATCCTGCATTGCCGCTTAAACGAGTTTTCGTTATCCATAGTGTAGTTTATTTACGGCTCTATCACGCTGCTGTTTCGACTTCTACAAAGTTCAAGAATTTTTAATAGGTATGACAAGGTAATCATATGTTCGAACTTATGCTTCGTACTTACCAGCATCACTACTGGAGTTCAGCGGTATCATTACATGTAAACTACCGTTCATGATCATGGCGTTGGCAATGTAGTAGCTGGCCTTAAAAAGCATCTTCGGCTCGTAAACGCTGTATAATGCAAAGCTTTCTGAAAGGTTGAAGTTGCAAAATAGACACAACTGTTTCTGTTCTGTAACTTTCATGGTGCACTTTCCCGCTTGTTCTGCACTCTTGTTAGTAAGAAAGAATAAACCATGTTGAAAATGAAACTTATAGTGAAGAATCAACAATTTAAAATATATAGAAAAATCCTCCAACCCTAAAGACCGGTTTAGTTGGTCTCGAAACAGTTTTTGTTGTTTACTGGTATTGCTGGTTTCTGGATGTGCTCCGCCTGCAGAGAGGGAAAAAAGGAATGTATAGTTTAAACCCGCACTTTGAATTTAACAACGACACCGCAATGATACAACTATTTATGTGTTTGTTTATCTTTATTTATTTATTTATCTATCTCTATTACAGAGAGGATCGGGAATAGTCACTGCTTTCTTGTAATTTGTGGCATCTGATAAGGCAACGATGAAAGAAGGAAGTGAGCAATGGAACGTTGGCCGAGTTGGTTCTCGCTCACGGTGTCAAAAGGCGCGCAAAGGGCGACGACGACACAAAGTAAAGGTCACAGAACCACGAGCGACAGGACCATGCGCGACATTCTTGGATTACTATTCTATGTCGCCTTTATGCATCATGAAGCCGTAACGTGCTTCCCCTCGTTAGATGTTCGTCGGAAAAGTACTGGTCCGACAGGAGCGAACACAAACTTTTACTAAATTTGTACGAGATGACATGTAAGATGGGCGTAGTAGCAATTGGTTTCTGGAGAGGAGGTTCAGGCGGTAGGCATATGGATCAGACAGCGGCCGTGCACTTTACGGCGAGACGCAGGGGCGTAGCCATAAATTTGTTTTCGAAGGGGAGGGGCGGGGATCACACTTTTCTTTACGCATGTTCGTGCGTCTGTTTGTTGTTTGATATATGTTTGTATATACGCGTTTATATATGTACATCCAAATGTAAAATTTGCCGGGTGGATAGCCCGCTCCCGGGCAAGTAATTCATGGTATTGTTTGTTGTTTAACAGTGAAACTGGTTAAGCTATTGTGAACTTGTCCTCCGTGGTGCAAAACTCCACAGGTGGGAATGCGCCACAGGAATCGGGGAAGCTCCACTACCGAGTAGAACCGGTGCGAGCATTAAACAAAAACTCTGCTCGGCGAAGTGGAGCACGTGAAACACGCAAAATAGAGAGAGAGAGAGAGAGAAAATGAAAGCAATAGACAGAAAGAAAGTGGTAGAAAGAGAGAGAATAATATAGAAACAAACAGCCACGAAAAAAAGAGAGAGAAAACAGCGAGCAAGACTGAAAGAGAAAAGAACAAAGAAATCAAGAAAAACAAAGAAAGAGAGAAGGAAGCAGAGAGAAAGAGAAAGAAAGGGAAGAAAGTGAAATACATGGATATATAGAGAAATAAAGAAATTGAAAGAATCAGATACAAAGAAGAGATACAAGAAACAGAAAAAAGACAAAACGAAAGAGAAGAAAGAAAGAAGAAAAATAAATAAATAAAACCTGGAAGGCCCCCCAGCCGCACTCTTCCTTCAGGCTTGGCACCACTAGTGCGATGCTGCAGTAATTTTTTGTACAGTTTTTTGTGTGGTTTAGCGTACATGCTTAGGCTACAACTTTATCATGTGATTTACCGAAGCACCTTGTATTAAGCCCCGGTCGAATAAACGTTACCGTCCGTCTTAGAGCTTGTGCTCCTCCTCAAATACTGCAGGAGCTACTGGATCAAATGACTGGGTTCACTGGAGCGCTTGGAAATAACTATATGCACATTGTTGAGCTCGCGAGAATCCCTACTGCTGGCGACACACACCTCCTTTTTTGGTTCATCGATAACCTGTAAATGATAAGAAGTTCGCGGGCAAACTAAAGCGTTCGATTAATGATCACCCGTGACATTAAATACGGGAACTGTGGTTGTAGTTTTCGGGTGTGAAGGCCGCAAACACGCTGGTCCTGTAGTCGATTGCGTACACGGAGATTCAGTACCTCATTGCATACCGATGCACATGCAGCTGCTCCGCTAGCCGTTTCCCTTGCATAGGTACGTGATGTCGCAGCCTGACATGCCACCAACCGCTTATACGCAGCTTGCCATGCAGCAAGGGCGATTCATGGTGTTACATAATAGAAACCTCGACTTCGTCAGTGGTTAAGCAGCTCACGTCAACATGTCGTACGTGATAGAACACGGTGAAAGTACCCAAGTGTTGTAGTAAATTTTGATTGTGTATTCTGTTTTTACTGATTTTTCTCAAATAAACAAATTATGAAGTGTTCCAACTATTACAAACAATATTTTCTCACAGTTAAGTTGGAAAAAGTTTTCGTGACGTCTGCGGGACAGCCATTCAAATCGGTGAACTGTGTGATGTGGCTCACCCTTGCAACGTGCCAATGGCTGGAACGGTTAAAAATTAGATTAACACTAAAAAATTAGATTGGAAGCGCCACTGGCATCTGTAGCGATGCGTATACGATTAAAGCTTTGTATAAAGAATTGCACACCGAATAATTAATAATTGTAGGGGTTTAACGTCCCCAAACCACAATATGATTATGATAGACGCCCTAGTGGAGGGCTCCTGAAATTTAGACCACCTGGGGTTCTTTAACATGCGCCTAAATCTGAGTATACGGACCTCTAGCATTTTCGCCTCCATCGAAAATATGGCCGCCGCGGCCGGGATTCGATCCCGCGACCTGCGGGTCAGCAGTCGAGCACCCTAACCAATAGACCACCGTGGCAGATCACCTGACCTTAGGCAGGACGTCTGAATATATCTGCTAGTGCTAGTTATCCAAAAGATACTACTGGCTCAGTACGTTTGTCCATAAAACTAACGTTAAGAGCGGTTCTGAATGAATGAATGAATGTGTTACTATGCGGAATGCAAGAAAAGAGGCACATTCAAAACTGTTAAGCATTATGTGTTTGAGTCATTTTTAACTCTATGTGCAAGTCTATGCGAAAAAATATATTTGCAGCACAAAGACAAAGCTTAATATTTCCTGTTAAAACAAAATAAAACTTCCTTACCGATAGCGCCTAACACTATCTGAAAGCTGGCCACGTAGAGCAGTTTCGCCTTCATCTGTAATGAATTGAAGTATTCATTAAATTTCGCTAAGGTAAAAGTTTTCTTCATACCAATTAGACCTCATTTTCGCTTAAAAAATGTGACTGCGCACGTTGATCGGCATCACTCAGAACAAAGTGGTCCTGCAGAAATTTCTAAGAAGCTCAAGTGAATCCCACACGACGTAAGCGAATGCTTTTTCGAACTCCTGAGCAAAATATTTCCTTCCATGCCTCATTGAACGTAAGTATAGTGTCGCTTTAAGTGCAGGTGACGCTTTCGTAGGCATCCGTCGAAATCGCCCCTTTAGAAGTCCCCATAATAACGCAATCGTGCTTCTATACTGCTACTGGTTTGGTACTAGGCCTGTGCGCCGGTGCCAAAATCGCCAGGGGCGGCGCGCCGGTGTTTCCACCTGCGGCGGCGGCGCGTAAACGGCGCCGGGTTCATCGAATCGGCGGCGACGCGGCGCGGGAGCGGGGGGGGGGGGGGGGGGTGTAGATTCGAGAGTTGGTGGGGTAGAGAAAATTGTCTCTTTCATTATGAAAAAAATCTCTTTCACCGATATGGCGAAATAGTGTGAATGCGATAGCAACATGTCGTAATGTTACACGAAGTAAGGCTAGCAGCTAACTCCTTTTGATCCGATCTCGCGTTACTCTACAAAGCACAAAACGCCGGTGTATGGGAATATGGCCGCTGCCGGGAGGGAAGTTGTTTTCATGCAGTTTCTCGTATCAGTGGACACAGCAGCGGGTGGTGAGATCAGAGCGCGCAGAATGGTATACGAGCCGTTTGCTGTCTGCCGAGATAGCGCTCACGACAACGCTCGCGACCGCGCTCTTAAAAGTTCACAGTCGCTGCTCCAGCCAAGCCCCCTCCTCTCCCGGTGTTCCTTGAAACTCCTTCGCCCAGGGAAATACGGGGGCGGGGCGTTTCCTTTCTTCTTGAGGAGCCGTCCATGCTAATCATGAACCAACCAGCCCAAATTCGCACCTTATTGAAATGGCCAGTTTCTTTCATCTCTTCTTCAGCCGTGTTCCTCGCCAACACTCGCGAGCTTTTACTCGCGGGTAGATCATACGATGCGCGGCGCGATGTTATCAGTTTGGACTTTATACAGAAAATGACAGTGACGGGGAAAGCCTGTCCAAAGTGTCCATATAATTTCTATTGTAGAATATATATATATATATATATATATATATATATATATATATATATATATATATATATATATATATATATACAAGAACCCCGGAAGCGGGTTCGCCTTTTTTCAGGAGAGCTGCATCGTCTGCGCTGTAAAGAGCTCGTCTGTTGGAAGAATCAAATGATCCGCCGCGTTTCGTTCTCGCCTTCTCTACCCTTCTTACAGGTGATGTTTCCTCGCCACTTATTTCTTCATAAAGCACGCGTACAATGTCAGCGCTAAGCGTGGAGCTTATCGGGATGTCGAGCTTGTCGGCTACACCCTGTTATCTCCGCTTGCGCAGTCAAAACCGCACAAAATGGGGCGAAATCAGTTGATCGTGCACGACGTTCATGCGATGGTCATGCGAGTGTGGGACACAATTCACAACCGATATTTCTAGTATGTGTACCAATTGAAAGTATGTACGCTAATGATGTCACGTGATACACCGTTCTGGCGCCATATGCAGCGTACCAAAAAGGCGAAAAACGCCATAAGAGAATAACGCGCACGTTTTTTTTTTTGTATTTTCAGAAGCTGTTTTGGGGCTCTTTAAAAAGACCGTGTGTGCAAACACGGAAACAAGAGCTAGAGTAGTCAAGACACCAAAAACGCCGCTATCAACTGGAAAATGATACAGCGGCGGAAGAGAAGGTAGGCACAAGTGCTAATCTGCGCACTCCCAGGCAAGAGGCAATACCTATAACAATCAGGTGCACAGCACACAACTTCTCTGTTGTTTCCGCGTTTGGACTTCTTGTCTATTTAGCATGCATACCTACCAACTAGCTCAGCTATTCTAAGTATTTCATTGTCTTTACTTGTGAATTAATTTATCAATTTACTTTAATAAAAATTAAGAAAAAAAAGGGTACTAACGCATCGATATATATTACTTATCTATTTTATTTATCTACTCACAGTGTACTAGCTTCAAGGCTCCAAGAATATGCTATAGCTAGTTGTGTACGCTACAGCGTTGAGGTCAGGCAATAGTCGTGAGACTATTGGAAAAGAGAAAGATACAAGAACTTCCGGGGAGCTATTTTCGACGTGTCCATCTAAAGGAGATGTCCACAGTCCATTTCGGGAGAACGCACTCAGTTGCTCGAAAAAGAGGTGAGCCGTGATGTCACCTCGTCGACGAACCGAAGTGGACGAAATGTACAGAAACAGGAAATTGTCAAGCCTGAACTTGCGTATGAATGTGCCCCATATGTTTGAGAACGATGCAGGGTCAACGTACCGACCTTCAAAGAAGCGTTATACCGGCGGCCGCATTATACCGACTGCCTCAGAGATGTGCGCCCAAAAGCCGAGCTCTGGGGGCTGCGTTTGTTGTCTTGACGCGCTTTCCGTCCATCTCATTTGCGTCGCGAATTTTGAAAGCTTCGTCACGTCAAAATGACGTTGCGGAACGAGAATCAGAAACAGGAGGCGCGCTTCTGGCCGTACTCCAGCTAATCAGCGGCGGCCGAAATAGACAGTCCTCTAGGGGGACACATCGAGAATAAATCATGAGCCATAAAAAATGACACGGGAGCATGGTGGAAAATCCACAGCATGGAACACGAGGGGGTAGTGGCGTCGGAGGAGGTTGGCTCGTGGACGCCATGCGCGCACACTCGTCCATTTTTGTTTCGTTCTTTTTTTTCTATGAGCCCACACACACACACACAAAGAAAATGAAACAGGAGCTTGATGGAAATTGTGACGCGAACCCGAAGAGTTAGCGGCTTCAAAGGAGATGGGCTTGTAGACGCTATGCGTGCTCCCTCTTAATTTTTTTCTCCGTGGTTAAAGCGCACTCCGTCCCGCTATCATGTGTCGAAAGTTGCGAAAGCTTCATGACATCAAAATGACGTTAAACAAGAAGAACTGAAAGGAGAGGGCGCGCTGCTCGCCGAGCTCCTCCCAATAAGCGTCGGCTGAAATGCACAGTCCATTACGTAGACACATCGAGAAGAGCTCCCCCGGTGAAGTGACGTATTTTATGTCTAGATTCCCCGTTCGAATTCAAAAAAAAAAAAAGACCAACGGCGGCGCGCCGCAATTATACTGCGGCGGCGGCGGCGGTGGCGTGATCATTCTTGGAACTTCGGCGGCGGCGTGAGTGGCGTGAGCTAAACACCGCGCCACCGCGGCGCGGTGGCGCACAGCTCTATTTGGTACTAGTAGCGCACCTTGCATTAAGTTGCGCAAGGCTGGGGCACAGCAGATCTGGTGGGTACGTTTCAGCTTCTCTTGCTAACCATCTGTACAGAACGCTTGGGCGGTCATTGAGCGCGCGCCGGTTCACGATGATGATAATCTTCTATCTACGACACACGGCAAGCCTCGACCATAACAGCAAAAAGAATGACCACCAACGTTAACTTGAAAACAGGTGTGCAGACTGCGGGAACACGTATATCTTCATAATTCGAATGTCCGTATAATTGCTGTCGGAATAAAACGAAAAATAAATGTTCTCGATAAATATGCATAATATTGGGACAAGCGCTAGCGGCGCTCTAAATTCGGGCGAGATGGTGTGTGCGATGAAACCACACAGTGGAAGCTCTTCTTTATTGTTATTCGTACCATATAACTTAAGCTTCTGTATCTGTCAACGATACAGGTGCGTTATGGATCGTAAAATAGAGATAGTTGCATTTATATGCACAAGTTAAATAGCCCTAGCAACATCCTTATTATTTTTCAATAACTTTCCCGCTTCACAATACTAATAGAGACGCCTTTTGGATTTTCGGTGAGTTCAAGGAGGATCCCTGTAATTTTGAATTCTCTTTATAGTTTGTTTATTTGGTACGAAGTGATAATCATGTAAATTTTATTATTTTCCCACCTGAGATGGCTTATGTAACAAAAAGGATCTACAACAACTACTCAATTTATTTCATTATTGCACAAATGAAGAACACCTTAGAAACAAGCAAATAATTTTTGTATTACGTGCCATCCATAAGCGCGGTAGTCAGTTTCTTTAGGAAACATGTTAGGTAATTGGAAGAACATTCACCAAGATATTGAAGAAACGTTTAATGACTGCTACATGAGAGAGCACTAACACGTCATCAGAGGTGCTGTCAAGGACAAAAGTGCCACGACACATGATTTGCGCAAAAGCTTGATTCTCAGTTAGCTTTAGAGCGATGCACCTAATTAAAAGTTTCAGCCTGTATAGATTCGGCGGCCTACGCAGTTATGTATTAAATTAGAGGAGTCATTCAGTAACGCTGCAGAAATTCGCATTTGTCGTGGAGCCCGCGTAATAGAGACTTCTGCCTCCATAAGTGTATAAGATGTTTTTGTAACAACGGTTTCCTTTACTGCGGCAAGCAAGCGGGCTTCTATATGCGGAGACATACATGGGCTTAGTACTTACCCCTGGTGCGACTCGACTTCATCCAGGCGGGAGCGAAAGTTTGTTCAGTGAATCTTGAATTGGCACTGAAGTACTTTTTTTCTCCGCCTGCTATTCTCATTAGACATCCCACGTAGTGATAACTTATGAAAGGTCGAATGTGGAAATGACAGGCTGATTTGCGCCCTGATCTTTTAAGGTGCAGTTCCTACCAAGTCTTCCGAATCTGTGTACAGAGAACGAGCGTTTTGTAAAATAAAGTGAATATGTGCCTAAGCTGTCGAAGGCTGCATAATTTAACGTGAGTGGTGTATAGTTATATCTCCAAAGAAATTAAGAGAAACCGGTAAATTTCTGTTACTAATAAAGTTTAGCATGGTTATTCTAGAAAAGACCCAAATGTTCATTGAATGAAGACATCGAATATTTCTTTAGACTTCTGTAAATTATTTTTCTTAGAGCACTGTGAACTGTAAACCTCACGGCAGAGGGATTTCCCGGCATTAGAGTCACAGTTCACTTTGCCCTCGATAGAGCATTTGAATATGCCCCAAACAAATTCTCCGACGATTACGATACTGCCTAATGCGAATTCTGAGCGCAGCTTCGTGTTGAGGCAAGGCCAAGTGTGTTTTAAGTTGTGGCTTTACGCAAGGTATCGACTACGCCATAAATCAGAGTTTTTGTGAAGTAGGACAGCCCCAACTACGCCATAATTTTGTCTTTGCGAAGTACCCGCTACACATCTGTACGGTATTATGTGCACTTTGTTGATGCTGCATGTGGCTGATGACGATGAAGAATTATGTCTGAGCACGTTGCAGTAGGTGGGAAGCATTAAACCACACACTCATTGCTCAATTAGCGTTGAGTAATCACTGGTTGTTATTTTACTTTTCTGTCACGCTCTATTACCTAGGTTACCTCGATTCCTTGCCCGACATGACGCCTGTGTAGGATCTTTTTGGAACTGATATTCAAGCACCAGCGTGGCTTTGTGGTCGAACAGTCGTCTGACACGCAGATGGCACGGGTTCAAATCGCATTCGATCCTGGGTATTTTTTTTTCTCTTTTATTTCTTCCTGTCTATCGGTTACGCCACCGACACGGCGACAGCGACGGCAACGTCGCTCAACGCAGGAACGGGCGCCTAAGAGCTGCGCTCTAAAACTCACTAGCGTAAGCCTGTGGGTGAGCCATAAATAGGGAGATACAATATATTTCTGCCAGAAACCGACTGAAGCCTCAGTCTGGTCTCTTTCGTAGTCTTAGGCCTGCCCTCTCCTGCGTGCACCCCTTTGTTCTTATAGTCCACTTACTCTAACTCCGCATTAGGTGCTCCTACTGCTAGAACCTTAGCATTTTTTTCGGTTCGCATGCAGTCTTACAGCAACACCTTTCTTTTCTTTGGTCCTAAAATTTTGTAATTTCATTTACTATGTAGGAGTCGAACAATTTGCCTTGCGTGGCGAGTCGTACCAGCATGTCTTCCAGCATGTACCGGCATGTCTTATCCGAATCAGCGAAGGGCCCACCACGCGTCCGTAAGGCAACACGCGAAACTACGCAGCTGCTCACTTTGTTGATGCATTTTCTGATGATGATGATTACTTATGTCCTAGCGCTTTGTAATGGGTGGGCCTTTGACACACCCACTCGTTGCGCTATTCACATGTTTTGACGCCTGGCGCGCTTCTACGCTTCTGCCACGCAATATTATATATGCGTTAAAGATACTCCTCCCACATCATGATATTCATATAGTGTTTCTTTCCGAAGCAGTTTTAAGCAATAGTGAGGCTCTGCGGTAGAACACCTGCTTGCCACGCAGAAGGCGTGGGTTCGATTATCACTCGAACCAAAGATTTTTATTATTTATTTTATTCCTCGGCAAGGTGGGCGCTGCCTTGCGTAGCTCCAGCCTATAGCCGACCAGAAATGGCCCGTCAAGCAAGCCCACGATGCGGCTGTCAGGCTAGGCCTTTACTTCCAATGTGGGAGCCCTAAACGCGTTCTCGCGCACCTTGCAGGACATTAATAGAGTTATTCCATTTTATTCCGTTTGCATCTTTCTCGAGTTTTCGCTCACGGACAACGCTCATTTTTCGCTGAGAACCTACGATGCCGACGCCGGCACTAGAATTTATGCGAAACGAGATTTTTAACGCTATCACGTTTAACAAGAAACAAGAAGAATTAGCAGGAAATAAAATGCGCCGTTTGAATATACAGTGGGGTCAACCTTAGAAGGCAGGGGCACTTCTACCTCGAAGGCGGATGCACAGAAGCCTGCACCAATGAGCACTCGCTCTAAACTGACATTACAAACCGCAAGGTCTGTGACCTGGCTGAAATTTATTATGCGTATTCTTTGGTCTTTCGAAAGACGTGTCCTGGTTCCGATTTAACTTTTTGCCCTTTCTTAAGCTAACTACATTTACAGGTTTACTAACCTGCAGCGCCATAAAAAGGTTTAGCTGCATACTTTATCACTAACGGAATCTTTAATAAATTGTTGCGACAACCTACTGCAAAGTTCCATCTCAATTATAAACCATCTCTCGGATGTTTTCTTGCAGAGCTGACGGTGTGAGAGAAAACTCGATGGCCTGATTATTAGATGCGAAGTATCTTAAGGCCGAGCTCAATCCGGTGGTGTGCGGCGTGACCACACTTACTGCGCATGCGCATACCCTCTCCACACACCTCCTCTCCACTCACCCTCTCCCCCTTCCCCTCTCCACATTCCCTCTCCCCTTCCCCTCTCCACTTTCCCTTTCTACTTTCCCTCTCCCCCTCTCCCATACCCCTTTCCACTCTTCCTCTGAAACGCGGGCTAGACATGCCGAAATTCTCTCCTGCGCAACGCCCCGATGAGCTCGAGCGCATGCGCGTCCCCTCCCCTTCTCTCTCCTCTCCTACGCTGCCCCCCTCTCGCCCGCCTGTCGACCGCGTTCCCCGCTCACCCTGTGAGAGTTAACGGCCAGGCTAGATGGAAGACACGACGCGCGTAGCGTCCCTCTTCGCGTTCCACGACGCGAGGTCGGTAGCATGCCCAACGAACGCCAACGGAACGCGATCGTGCAAGTGCTCCGGCTTCGCATCGCCTTTCTTATCCCTGACCTCATTTGAACACGATTTCGTTTATGTCTACCAATTTTAGTTATCTTGAGACAATATAGTTAAAATATCTCGACTACTCGGAATGTCGGAATGTGGAAAGTTTAACCGTTGTCCAATAGCTGCCTCGAAAAGCATTGATACGTTTGCTTATGAATCAAGATAACAAATGCCAGTATAGGTGCCAAGGTGCGGAACGCCTGTGACTCTAGAGGTACGAGGTACGAGGACGTTGACTTCCCACCTATTGCTAAACCCAACATGATCACCACCAGTGGCTTTAGAAAGGGCCCCATAAACGTAGGTTGAAGTACAAAGGTTTCATAGCGCGTCGCTCCCAGAACCTTTTAACAGGGAAGCTGTGCTTAGTCAAGCCTTTCGTGTCCGCTGTTGGCGTAGCGCAGATGATCATTTTACGGGTATGTGCCACATAAATTTGGTAAATACCTCTACTCACAACTGGTCCACTAAAATGCAGAAGAAACACTGTTCATTTTATGGTTATGTGCTACAGGAATTGGGTAAATGCCACTAGTCACTACTGGTACACTAAAAATGAAGAAGAAAACTACGGGCCGGAAGCTGTTTAAGCTCATAGGACACAACAAGAGGAAGAAGAAGACTGCTGGCACCGAAAGAATATACAGAAATAAAGAGAATAACAAAAAATGAACTTTGTTTCGTTCGCCTAGAACATCACACCGTGCCTAGAACGCAGTTGTCTCCTCTCGTTTCTGCGACATTTCCCCTTTCAGAATGTTCAAGCTTCCTCGTTCTCCCGATCAAGAAGCCGCGCGACGTGAGCGTCGTCGAGAAATTACACGGGAACGGGCTAACGCACGGCTATGGTCAGTATGGGGTTAGAGGACAGGTGGTGAATGTGCCGATTGACGTTCATAGAACTCTAAGTTGCCTTCCCATAAACGTCCCTAATGACGTTGCTATTGACGCTAGGTGAGGTAAACAGCGCAAAAAACAGAGTAAAGGAGAGACACAACACGAGCGGTGACTTTCAACTGTCCCTCCTTTACTCTGTCTTCGTTTTTTTTTTTTTGCGCTGTTTACCTCACCTAGCTATGAATCGTTACCAACTAGCCCAGTTTTCAATTCTACTTAGTGCTATTGACGTGCATCTTAAGCGAAGGGTTCTTTGTAAACCTGTGTATAAGAGTGGTATGCTCAAGATGCAATAAAACCATACTACCGCCTCAAAGCTTCACAAAGAGTGTTTAATAAAGAGCAGTGACACAACATATCTGCAAGACTTGCAAAACATAGAAGTGCGATAGCCTGACGATAAGAACGCCACAAGCTTCGCTGTTTCATCAATGTCCGCGAAGCGGAATCACTTGAAATTTTTTTCCTTCTTTTCTTTCTTTATTAATTGCACAATGCTGCTTAAAGTGGCACCGAAACTGTTTTGATGAGTTTGTATAAACGCATTAAGCCGGTCAAGCAAGTCAAGCAACTCTTAAGGATAACTTAGCAGTTTAAGCTCCCTGTGCCAAGTGTGTAATTTATTAGAAGACATTAAAGATGCGAATTGCTACACTTAGCAGCGGCGCAGCCGAATGTGTTTTCTACTTCCTGCTTCCATTCTACGTAGCACTGGTCCATTATATGTGGCACCGGCGGCCGATCTGATTGGATATTTTCAGTGTACGTTATTGAACTTCCATTGGACAGCGATCGTAGTTTACTGTGTTACAACGTGCTCCGTGTTGACGTGAGCTGCGCGACAGTGTTTATCGTGAGGTCTTTTTTCGCGGACACCATGAATTGTCCTGCAAATGTAAAGATTGGTGACTTCTAAAGCTGCGACATCGTGTTAGGCATTTAAGGCAACCTTTGAGCGGAGTTGCTTCAGCTCACCGCCGCATCAACAAAGTGCTAATAAGGACTTACAAATTATTAGCGGGTACCTCGCTTTTCCGCAGAAAAACGAATAATGGCGTAGTGGATGCTTCCCAACTTCACAAAAATTGTGATTTATAGCGTAGTGGGTAACTTGCAAGTGTATTTGTATTAGTAGTAC